>NC_091140.1:7476741-7549189 GCF_041381155.1 Argopecten irradians | reverse complement strand
AGAACTGAGCATACAAAAATATCTGATTTTTGATTAGAGTGAAGGATGAAAGATACCATCATAATAAAAACACTAATTCTATACAGGGGTACTAAAGTGATACATTGTAACACTTAAAATATGTTACATCGCGGTTCTATGACAAAATCATGTTGAAAGACTGGAGAACAAAATTTCGCACAGCTGCAAACATGTAAATGGTAAATATTAAAAAAGTTTTCCAATTGATCAGTATCGAAAGCAAATAATATGTACTTTAGTTGATTTTCCATGTGCATGCTATGGCATATTTTGCATATAGTGCTTTATCCAACAGGGAGAAATAAAAAAAAAAAGGCTCTCTATGCTATGATTTCATTTTACAACGTAGTTAATTGAATGTATCAGTGTTTATCGAATAGCGTGAAGTGATTTACAATTTGCTATGGTTCAATGGCTACTGCTTATTACTTCCTTGAATCAGGCTTTTATGATAAAAATATGTTCACATATTTTCAAACTTCATTTCTTGTCTCATTGATGTTTTCAACTTATATAATAACACAAAGACAGAGTACAAAAAGATATCACAAATCACTTCCTACTCACTCGGAACCTTACAGTTATTACAATACACCAAACTTTAAATTTTACTTTTTCATCTCAATATATACATATCTTTTCGCTTTGGTATTGTCCAAAGTAAAAAGAATATAAAAGAAAGAAGAAAGTATTAATTCTTCATAATCACATCAATTGATATTATGATAAGTTACAATAATAATTACCTTTATCCGTCTTGGTCGTTATGCCTGGATTACAAAGTTTCATGTTTACCGACAGGTTTTTGTGCCATTTTCTGTAAAACAAAGACAAAAAAATAAAATCGGTTTTTTATACGAAAATGTGTCCGTTAATTTCATTCTTATTTAGTTTTTTGTTATGTTATATCAGAGTAACCACGCCTCTCATACCCGGTATACGGACCTCTTCGCTGTCAGCTTGAGAATGGCTGAGTTGTGTTTTAGGGAGATTGATTCTGAGGAGACTAGTAAAGCCTATGCATTTTCTGATTACACACACATAAGACCTATACATCAAAGCTTATTTCCTGTACCTGTTTCAGTTTAAGATTACTCAATTAACAGCTATGATTATCGATACAACATGATTCGTGTTTAGAGAGGTAACGATTGTTTTTTTCATTAACGATATAGTAACACCAAGTCGACGTCTGTAGAAAAAACTCCTTCAGTGTATCATCGTAATGGGGTGATTAACCTTGTGATAAACGTGTTCAGGTTTATACTTATAGTGATGCAACTCCTACATAACAACAACGGTGTTAATGGAAATCATTGAATTAATCATAATTACCACACGCATGAATCTGGGAAACGTCAAATGTATAGTTTTGTATTAGGCTTTGATCTGAAACTATTCTGATCTACTTTCACACTGTGTTGTCCTATACTGACGACACAGTTATATTGGATGGATTGCCTGGTATAGTGATCGTTCCTGTAGCTAAAGGATACAAGGCAGGATGTCTCCTGGACAAAATCTCCCATCATGCACCTAAAAATGTTTGATGAGGTATTTATCTGCATATAACTCATCTCTAATCCAGTAATTACTGGCATGTATTTTGTTCACAAAAAATCAGTGTACGCTAAATACACCCCTTCACGGTGTATGATAAGAGGATACTCTGATTTTTGTGATATACCTCCATACCATAAAAATAAATATTAAATATAATCCTTGTATTTCCATGTAATCCCGGGAAATTCCACTTTCATGATGGACACTATTGTTAATAAATCGTTACGCCGTTGCTCAGCCAATCAGAGGCAACGTTACAAACCACGACGTCACTTTTCTATGAAGATTGCATTATTATAATTTATGATGTGTAAGCATTATCTGATTTTCTTCCAATTAAGCATTGATGTTACTATTTTTTAACTTTAAAGGGGTATGAAAGACATTTTGTTTGCAAACAAAATTTATTTCATAACCCCATGCAGTTAAAAATAGTTACATCATTGCTGATAATTAATTTTTCAGACTACTTGATAACATAAAATACGTTTAAGCGTACAATTCTATTGATTTTCCAATGGATTATTTTTCTAAATCAATACGCAACGTCGACGTCTCTATTGTGACGTCATGATTACGTCGGATTTTCGCGCCATTCTCGGATTTTTCTTCATAGTATATGAAGGAAAAGAATCTGCCAATCAGAGATTTGGATTTAGTATGAAAACAAATGAAAATTAATTATTACTAATTGATAGGAGTTTGCTTACGGAGATCTACTGCCTGATTGTTTTTTTTTTAATTCGAATAAGGATATGTCTGCCACCATCTGATGCCTATGCAAAATCTCGTTAGCAAACAATAAACATATCATTTGTAAAGGTGTGGAAAAAAGCACGGATATTTTACCCTACGGTTATATAGCCATAAACGCGTTCGATTTTATTGATAAACAATCAGACCAATCTGTAATTATCGGACGTCACTGTTAGAAATCACGCACTGGTATACATGTTATTGAAATAATAATGTTTAATTTTAATATTGTAAAATACACCGTGCCCTTTTGTAAGTGCGGTATACTTGGATATAGAAGTAAAGACTACTCACCGCCTATACACAGCCCTGGTCCCTTCTATGGTCTATCCTATCTGTAAAATATATTCTATGTGTGTCTTTTAAATGATCTACATGCGTACTTCATAAACAATATTACCCTTGATATGTAACGTCTCAGTATTTTAAAATTTTATCGGTGACGGTCTACTAAGGAATCGACATTTCAAATCACTTCCTTGTTCAGTCTGTCACGTGATACTCAGAAAACATTTATTATTGCCTGTCGTCTAGCCTGCTTTTACAGCTCCAATACAGGGGGATTCGGTGACTTGTCGGTACGCCGCGTGATCCTTAGCACCGATAGGTGAGTACACATGTATTTTATGTTAAATTACACATGTATTATAAATCGAGGGTAAGGGTGGTTGTCTTGGTATAATCAGCATGTATCGATCTATGACTGAAGCAAACTTAATATTGAAACCATTTGTTTATAAAAAAGAAATGCCGAATAAGCCGACGTTAATTAAGGTTTGTTTTATCACAGCTGTAAATCATTTGGTCTACATTCAATTGGAGGCTTTCGACCTCAGGTTTTACATGGTAATCTTATCTTCATGAGAACATGCTGGTAAGGTGATTTGGTTTTCCAATATTGGAATTATTTTTTTTTTTGCTTGGCTTCCAGTGCTCCAGTCGGGCAATCGTCACCAAGGTTTTGAGAGATAATGAGCGCGGAAACAACCATATCAGTAAATATTAAACTTGTATATGTCAAACGTATCTTATTACCTGTAACTCACTTTAGCATTATTGTATTGTCTCTTGGCCAACAGATAGTTGGTTCGTTTGTTTTTTGAGCAAAAAAAATGACGAAAATTTTGATCTTTTTTTTACGTCATCCATATTATATAATCCGAATCAATTCGAGACTTCGCCTCATCGTATGCTCGTACAAAAGCGTCTTTTACAGCGTGTTCAGTGACATTCTTTTGTACGTCTCCGAGACAGACTTTTGTTTCGCCCCGTGCAGTGTTTTTGGCCCCTGAGAGACGACTCGGGACTGTCCCCTGGCTGATCCACACATCAGTATATGAATATGATAACTTCCATCCCTGTGTAACATTCAGTATAAAGGCGTCAGACAAACTTGTTCTTTGCCATTACAATGATACAGAGCGCAGTCTCTGTTTTTTTTTATCTTTTCGGCATTATACGCCATTGATCGAATAGGCATAGTTTTCTTCTTCTTTAAGAACACGGGAGAGTGAACATGCAAAGGTCTCCAACGCAGCACATTGTATAACAACGAAATGGATTATTGATCAATTCACTCAAGTAGTGTATGATGAAGTCTGTTGAAAATCACAACATCAATATTTCCTGTTTCATTTTCATAGTGAGGTATTGTTTCGTTTTCATAATATCACATTTTTATTTGATGTAGACATGCTGGGATACCCCTATAGTTGCAGCCATTGACTTCGGTACCACCAATTCGGGCTACGCCTTTTCTACCAAAAACGATTACGACACTTCACCTTTGAAGATTTTCTGCTGCTTCCTGGGTCTCCGGTTCCACGAGACTTCAGTCACAGAAGACGCCCACGTGTGCTTTGTTTGACAAGAACCAAGTGTTCCACCTCTTTGGTTATGAAGCAGAAGACAAATACTCCGATCTATTTTTGGACGAAGAACAGGATGACTGGTACTTCTTTCGTAGATTTAAGATGGAACTTTACAATCGCACGGTAAGACTTACAACATATGGACATATATAAGATGTAAAGTAATATAACAATGTACGTGATACATAATAGTACTAAATAGTTGCTAATATTTTGCGAGGGCTTTAAGTTCACTAAGTTCGTGAATCGGCACAAATTCGCGAAAATTAATTTTTCGTGATATTTATCAAACCAAAATGGTTTTACATATCCGAGCCTGTCGTGTGAATGAAATCAAATCGCAAAAATAGGTTTACGCGAAAAAATCACAAACAGCAAATCGCGAAATTTCGCAATCGAAAAAATGAACAATTATACAGTAAAGAGAAACAATAATTATATAACCCTTGCATATGTCCTTGATCCAGATTACATGTACCATCTAGTAAATTAAGTAATCAAGTAATATGCACTAAGTGAATCAACAAACTCATACCCATATATGTACTTAAGTAATCGTTATTCCTCTAACAAGAAAATACATGTTTTACACGTGGATGTACATGCATGCCTTGTCGTAGATGCATTTTGTTTCTGCATTGCTTGATGGCGATAATAGTTTAGTCTCAATTGTGATTTTAACACAGGACTATGGTGGAAGTTTTGAACTGAAAACCAGCGATGGAAAGAAATCGATGAAAGCGATGGACGTTTTTGCTGCTTGCCTTAAATATCTTAAAGACCAATTGCTGAATACTGCAGAAAAGCAGGGAGTGAAATTCGTTGATGGAGATATTCAGTGGATCTTGACAGTGCCCGCCATATGGTCAGAGCCTGGGAAGCAGTTCATGAGAAAAGCGGCGGAACGAGGTACACCGTCACTGAAAACTAATCAAATGACCTGTGATCGATATTTGTGGATGGGCTTTTTTGTTCTGTATCCCATGAGTGGAAGGAGTACCTTTCACATGCACAATTGTCAAAAAAAATCATTTATCAAATTATACATCATCTAATTTACAAACCTAGATTATTTAGATTGTCATATATAAGTAGTTAAGATACTATAAATTTATATTTTAAAGAGTATATTTTGTAAATTACATATGTATAATATTAAATGCACTGTGTTATCTGTGAGAGAACCTATATAGACCTAGTCTGTTGTTTGTCCCTTTTCGTATTTTAGTTATGAAATAAAATTGGTTGAAATTGAGGGCTTATAACTCGTGTACAACGTTGAGGGAATGATTTTCTCCACATAGAATAACACCAAACAACCCGAACAGTTCTGGTTCCCCCCTCGTTATTTACCTTAACTTGTTTTATTAAAAACGAACTTATTTATCTCGGGTATTTCAAGTACGATACGCAGTATGGTAGTAGACATTTTCGTATATATCATTTTTTATTTTTTCTATGGCAGGCTGGAGTACCATCTAAACACCTGAAACTTGTTTTAGAGCCGGAGGCTGCGGCTATTTATTGCACAAACTTGCCGATAGACAAGATAAGTGCGGACTCTGGAAGTAAGATGACTGTATTCCAGAAAGGGACACGATACATGATACTCGACTGTGGAGGTGAGTTCTGACAGACACTTTATCCGGATAGTACATTTGAATTAATTAGACATACAATAGTTTTCGATTTTGACGTATTCAGCTGTCAATATGTATATTTACAGTTTAATATTTCTGATTCGCTTTAGATAAATTTTATTTAGCGAAATGATTTTCCAAGTCTTTGAATTGTCAAACCAATGTATCCGATTAGATAACATAATAAACGGAGATGTATACATTAATGTACAGGGGGAACAATTGATATCACAGTACACGAGGTACAGAGTGGTGGAGTTTTAAAGGAACTACACCGAGCAAACGGTGGCGACTGGGGAGGTACCAGTGTGGACAGACAGTTCGAGAAACTGCTGCAAGAACTCGTCGGTAAGGAAGTGTTCAAACAATTCAAAGAGGACTATATAGCAGATATTCTCAATCTGTACAGAAACTTTGAACTGAAGAAAAGAAGCATCAAAGATGACAATGAAGACATGGTCACAATAACCATACCACCCGTTATACAGCAGTTGTACAAGAAGCAGAACAAAGGTGTGGATCCGAATGATGCAATCGGAAAAAAATTTGCAAATGTGTCATTGAAAAGAGACAAACTACAAATCCCTAACAAGATAGCTAAGGACCTGTTCGCTACCTCTATAGACGCTATTGTCAACCATGTAAAGGAACAACTTTTCGAAAGAAAGCGTGAAAGGAACAAACCTGATCCTAATGGTCGGGGGCTATTCAGAATGTGAACTTCTGCAGCGTGCCATTAAAACAAGTTTCAGTGATAAGAAAGTGATCGTTCCTTTCGAAGCTGGCTTGTCGATTTTGAAAGGAGCTGTTATCAATGGGCATGCGCCTGGAATCATAACAACTCGAGTGTGTAGATTCACGTATGGCGTCGCCTGCAACAGGAAGTTCCGGGAAGGGAAGGACAAAGAGGAATACCGAGTGAAAGGAAGCAAAGGAGACAGTAGATGTGCGAATGGGTTCAAAATATTTGCTCCCAAAGACCGTTCTGTCGATCTTGGGTCGGCAGTTAACAAGTTCAAATTTCACGTCAGCAGTGCAAAAGAGACAGGCATCGACCTCCCTGTCTACGCGTCAGAGAGCAGCGAACCGGATTACGTGACAGAAGACTCGTGCCAGAGACTTGGTATACTTACAATCAATATGCCTGATACCTCTCTAGGGATAGAGAGATCGGCGGAGGTAGAAATGATATTTGGTGGAACAGAAATTGAGGTGAAAGCAATTGATACCAAAACCAAAATGGAAACAACGGCATCATTTAACTTTGTGGGATAAAACGGCATCTTTAAAATTTTTGGGATAAAACGTCATCTTTAAACTTTGTGGGATAAAACGGAATCTTTAAATGTTGTGGGATAAAACGGCATCATTTTCGTGTGGGATAAAACAACATCCTTTTACTGTAGGATAAAACGAATTAATGAATGGTGGAAGATAATCTGACAAATGTTGTACACAACCAATAAAAGTTGTTCTACATTTACATTAAAAAGGCCGTTTGGTTTGGTATGTATTTTTAAAGTGGATACTACGGTGTTTAGGTCGAGTTATGTAACGTGACTTTGCCGAGAAAATTATGTCGACCAGTTGAGTTATATCATGACTTGCTATGATATAATGTATTTATGTCGGCAAGTCGACTTACAATATCTGAAGTCGACTTATATCCTGACAAATTGACATATCTTATTACTGTGAAATCGAGTAACTCGACTTTCAAATATGAATATGTGTATTTGTCGTGTTGAAACTCATCTTACCGATATAACTATCTCAACAAGTCATGTTATAACTCGACTGGTCGACATAACTATCTCAACAAGCAATGATATAAATCGACTTGCCGACATACTACATGTATCTGGTCAAAGTCGAGGTACCATAATTCGACCTAAACTAACTCGATAGCAGAAATATGCCATCGTAGGATAGAGATTCTACTGAACAAAAAACCCCACGCTATCTTGTACATTCTAAACGTACGACATTCAAGATTTTACAAAGGATATTTATTCCATAAATACACTGGAAATATATATATTTAAATACCACATCAACGTAATATGTATTTACAGCGACACTTCAATACGTTTCCATGAATCGATTAACCTTGACCCTTTACTTCCAAAAAATCCAACAAGGAAGTTATATCGATCTGTAAAAGCCATATTATTTAATCACTCACGTGGATAACAACATGTCCACGTAGACCAGGCCAGTTAATATATTATAGTACCTCTCCAGGTACGTCAACCATGGTGTTCACATAAATGTATTTTAAGTGATTGTTTGTAGGAATACATAGATTGTCTTTATACTGTTACTGTGCAAGCCAATTCTATTGTTGTATATTGGCTATAATAACAGTTATTTCACAAAGGCCATCGAACACGAACTATGGTTTGGTATAATATATAGTGTCCATACCTTATGTGGCTCAGTAAGACGGACGGGTGAGTGGGTAAATATATGAATATATAGGTGATCAAATGGAAAAAGAAAAGTATCGAGAGATAACAGAACGAGGAAGGGTAAAAATAAATGGTATATTCGATTGGAAGACGCACATAAGTTTGGTCAATATAGTTATCAAAACGGATGTCTTCACTAAATATTGCAAATAAAAAATCCATAACGTTTTGTTTTTTTTTCTTCTTTTTTTCTTTTGTTTTCTCAGAAGACTGTGTTCGAGGAAAAGTTACGTAACGAATACACGTGGTAAGGTATTGATCAAGCAGTATAACAATATATACCAAAACTCATATCGATCATATCCATAAAATAAATGTCAATTTCATACGGAATGTTATATATTCAATTCATTTATTTGCATTTTAGTTATTTAAGGATTAATTTGAATAGATTTTTTATGTTATGGAGATATAACACAAAAATCTGAGTGTACTCTAAATAAACCGCGAAGCACTCACTCACCATTGTGTAACATACATACAGATATATATACAGATAAAAAACTTATACATTACTTTGATGTGCTTTGATATGCTTTGTTTTTGCGATCTCGTGTTAGTTATCTGTTGTCTGTTAATTCAATATTTGCAAAAAAAATGTATGTAAACAAAAGCTGAAGAATTGGTCAAAGGGGTCTGAATAGAATACTAGTAGTATAATAATAGGGCTATTTACAATAAGCGGTATATGTATACGCATACGTATACGGATACGTATTTGAAGGGGAGTGATCATTATTTATAAAAAATGATGAATTTTCTCAATCTATAAAGGAGAGGAACTGTACGCTGGTCATTAGTGTGGTTCATCGGAGCGAGCATTGACTAAGGTGAACAGTAAATATAGAATTCAAGTAGGAATATTTTAGGAATATTGGTTCCATCAATTCACACGAGTTCTATGTCTTCTCCAGAAATATAAATTTTTTCTCATATTTTACTGAATTTTACAAGCCGCTTCACAAATTACATATCAACAGTAAGACTGACAGTTAGCCAGTGTATATACCAACAATTACTGAAATTAGTTCTGTTCAATTGCACAACAGTAATGAGTTTTAGGCTTGCAAAATATCACTGTTTAAAGCCTTTACATGAACCTTAACAGACTTATTAGACGTTACCGAATGTATGTTGAACATATAATTTACCAGCTGAAAATTTTCGCCGTTATTTCGACCTTATTCAGACATAGTAGAGAGGACATGAGTGAGATTATTGTTCTGTGTGCCTGCCTTGCGCAGCGTAGAGCTGATCTGTTTTTTCACGATAAATGTTTATACAAGTGTGTCTGCCTTCTTACTTTGCAACTTGTACGACACCAATGATCATCCATAATACTGTCGTTTATTCTAGTACACATGCATACAGGTACATGAATCGTGCGTTGTTCACCGCTCTGGCGACACACACATCGCTCGAGTTGTATGTTTATGACCGAACGGGAGAGCATTAATTGACCAAATATGACTCGGACACTCACAGATTATTTGCACATATTTGTATGATATAACATTTACTATTTATAGACGTGACTATTTAAAATATGTAATGGATCACGAATAATGATTGCTCCCACTCAAATACTTATCCGTATCTTGTAAATAGCCTTAATACCCGCGTTCTGATATGGCCTGATACTGCCTGTCACTCCAGAGTTACGTCCCCTTGTTTTACTCTTTCAGTACTGGAGGGGAAGTAACTCCAAAAAAATCAAAACTGTGTGTAGGTTGTGAGTATTATTACTGTTGTATCAAAAAGAGAACATTTTGCATTTTCGTCACGGTGAAATGAAAACTTTGCAAAAGACGATGTAAGAGACATCTGATTGATATCTGATATACTGACCGAACTTTCCTAAATTTCAATATATAAATCTGGGATCACCGATAGTGTTCTTTACAGTACACAGAAATATCGATAATAAAACATCCATATTTTGTTCAGTCATATAAAAGTATAATATTGCCAGTGAAAAGGTCTAATTGACCTTCAATGGGTAAATGCACACTACTTTTCAGATAATGTAATACTAATAAGAATAATGTGAGAACATGTATATGGCCTATGATGAAGTGACAGCGTCAAACATATAGGAGATGTCATGTGTTTATCTTTGTTATCAATACTGGTTGGTAATGGATGAGCATACATAGAATTACAAACCATAATCGGTATTTAAACGATTTGATTGATACATGAATAAACAATACTAAATTATCTTATGAAAACTGTTTTTTTATGGTACAGTTACAAATATAGAACTAAATCTTCAAAGAAGGATGCATCGTCATATCTTGTTTGGTATTGTCTAGACTTGTATACTTGTATATTAACTCATGTAATCCTATTTGTATGAATAGGTTTGAGGAGTTTACCCAATACGTGACCTTATACAAGTATGATATGACTTGCTACAGTCATATTGATTTCATCTTTACATTTATAAGCTGGATTTCAAGAAATCGTAGTTAATGAATTTATCTATGTCGCCATCAAGTACATATATATTTCCTTTTAATTCATCTGCATTGGTTATTGTAATACCTTTCTGATGAAAAAAACATGAAATGATCTAATTATCCATTAGTTCCCATGAAATTTGTACATAAAAATCTTTTGTACTGGTATACATTGCTTTCTTATGACGGAGTTAGATTTATAAGCAGATGCTAAATATTATACTGAATTGAATTTCATTTCAAAATGAAATACTCAATCAACCATTTATTTAACCACAAGACTAATATAATCTTATCATGTTTGTATGTCCATTGTCTGAAATAACATTTTTATGAACAGACCTGACTATTAATAATCAAAATGTCTCTGTATCCTTATACACAAATATAATGGTTAAGGTAAATATACATCACTTTCAATAATTCTTGAATAAAAATTTCCTAAAATGATCCATAAATTGATAACAAAAAGATACATAAGTTCCCAAATTGAATATTTTTGTTTATGTATTATTAAGTGAGCAGAATGGTGTTCATACACGATATTGACAATTTGTAGAAATTGACCAAATACGCAAGGCTTTACCTTGAAATTGCAAAATTACCTGTCTCCGATATTTCCGAAAGTTTCACTATGGTCACTTGCTATTATGTAGTTTGGAATACAATGTACAACAATGTGTAGGTGTACAATAACCGAAAGTGGGGAAGCCGTTGGAATAAAAATTCTAAAAAGCGAAAGAATTCCCTTACATTTTCTGATTGAGGCACCAATATACTGCTATTTCACTACATATATATATCGATACAAATTGTTTTGAACATTAGATGAATTTCTTAAATTTTCACGATATGTTCTTGATATTGTAGGCCAAATAATTGCAAAATATTTTTTGGTGTACAAGATCCGGAAGTGGGTGTACTACTTCGGTGAAAATTTGATATTGCTAAAAATAGGCCTTCAAATTTGGCCATTTTTTAATTTCGAGACTCTGTAAAAAATATTTAATCTTTTCAAGCCATACATATTCAGTCAAAATTTGCAGAAATATATACTTTTCAGAATATGATATTATTTTATGAAATTGAACTTTAATTTGATATAGTTTTGGACCAAAACTATGCAATTGCCCAGTTATTATATATCATGCATTCAATGTTTAAACTGTTTTCTAACACGTGATAAGTGTTTTTACGTGGCATAAGTGTATTATACATCACACATGTACAATAGACAGTACGAATGATTTATACTGAAACACAACACTGGACCAACAAAGAACCACGATACCTGATGCCTGCGGTAGATACAATCATTGTTGCTGCTGTATTAGGCATCACAGTGATCACTGTATCAATGGAAGTGGAATGGTTTGTCTGTATGACGACTAGCTGACACCCAATATGATAGGTAACGATATTATTGATAATTAATATGACAACATAATGATTCATTGTGCAGTATTAATCAGTATTCTTATTACGGAAAACATCACGGAATGGTCTAACATTATATGGGCGAGTAATAACGATGCAATCCTATAATTTAGATATCTCTTTATTATAAAACAAAACACCGGATGAGCGGTAACAAAAACAACTATGAGATAACTACTGTTTACCATCGTTTCAGTTATTGGTATACTGTTTTAGGATCGGTGTCAGACTAGTTATAAATGGACAGTATTTATAATTGATGTGACAACAGAATGATTCCTATTTACATATTCATCAGTATCATTGTTGTGAAATATATGATACAGTGATATCCCTAGGAATTGAAAAGGAGTCCTTCCTAATTCCATAACAATAAATATAAATGTATGACAAAGCACTAATTTCACAGACATATTTGTTACCAAAATAGAAATAGAGCGTGCTTATACACGTGAGTAATACGTTAAAAATGTTGCTAAGGACGCCAAGAACTTCATTAGAACGACTGCCAGGGATGGGGTCTGATACATGTACCTAATGGACAAGAATAGAATCAGCATCATTGTCCGGTGATAACAGCGATACCACATGATATAAAGGCAGAGACACAGATAAGAAGACATTTTTTTAAAGTCAAGAAAAATAACCACGGAATTTATTAGGATGACAGGCGATAAAGGAGTAACGATAAATTGAAAAGTAAGCACGTTGTTTACCGCTAACGAAAGTAATACCATACGGCACAAAATCAGCAACAGAGGTACGGACAAAAAGATAAAACAGTAAAGACAATCAGGAAAACAACAAAGTCGGAAATCTCCGCAAAACAATAAGGGACACATTCTGATAATACTCAAAAGACAATATTACAGATAGCCCCAGGAAAGCTAATGAAGCCTCCTTAGAGGTAACAATATAATGCGACAAACCTAAGGATTCGTGCGAAGACAAAGAAGAGACTTTGTTTTGTTAAACTGTGTAAAACACCAACCGTGATGACAACCGGCCGACAACTACAGGGGACCAAACTAGCAGTCGTGTGGGTCCTCATTTGTGTTATCTGTGCCATAGCAGCTGGTAAGTAAAACATTTACGTGTTCAGGTGATTTCTGATTTGATAAAAATGATATATTATTTATGATCGGGTAAATCAAAATTATTGCCAGTTTTGATAACTGTTTTTGGATACCACTGTACGTACTTCGTATCCAGCAGTCATTGTTGTTGAGTGCTCAAGCCCCACTTCGTTTCCGATACAAAAAATAAAAGTTTACTATTGCAATTATAATGTTAAAATGTTATATTTGTAATTATGGATTAAAATGAAGTTAAAACACCAAACAAGCTTACAGCTGATGTTACAAACACGTCCCCTACTGTCATTTACATTTTCTAATATATAGCAATATATCTTACAGTATAATTATCAAGAGATGTCCCATAAGTCATTTCACCTACTTCATAAAATGAGTTTAAACAAAATCTGTTGTTAAACCCCTATGAAATAATATATAAACGCTATTAATTAACAAAAATGCAAATATATGAATTGTTCAAGCGGTTCAAAGAGCTGTTAAAATCGACTGTTAAAATGTGCTGTAGACGTCACAATGGGGTATAACAACAGTTATCGACTGTGTTTTCGGGCAACAGATGATTTGTTGGAACCTCATACAAACTGTTGCATTCGGCCTTCGGCCTCAGGTAACAGTTTGTCATCGGGTCCAACAAATCACATCTTGCCCTCACCTCCAGTCAACAACTGTAAAGTGATCTGTTTTCAAGTGTGGAAACCAACGTTAAATGGTTTGTGACACAAAAACCTTTTTATAAATTTTCTGATAGTTTGACCCCATCAATGTTGGCTGACACACGTTTCACAGCACTCCGCAAAGCTGTTTATCTACTTTAAGGGCAGTAAGGGTAAATTGCTGCGGCTGAGAAAACTTTAATGAGCTAGCCGGTCACGTGGTACCAACGCGTCATCCGTTTCACCATGCTCTGCTGTCTGCTGTAGATACTCTATATTTATAGAGAAAAACTACAGATTGTTCTAGTATTTATTTTTAAATATCTGCAGTGGAAAACAATGACAGTGATATCTCTGCTTTGGGTTTTGTTCCGGACAAATTATCCCATACCAGTTTGACCCTTTGATGAACACTGATAATTCTCTTTTTACGGAGAAGCGGGATAACATCGCCAGATGTTTCAGATGCTGATCAAGAAAACCAAGAAGGTAATCAAGAGGATCGGTTGACAAACACAGTATGGTTTGTAATACACCTATTATTATTTCAATTTATTGGCATTAAATATAGATGTGGATGCCTTCATGGGTATTCATCAGATAATTTCTTTTTAATAAGTGAATATCATCTGTAATATATCTTTAAAAAATTACATTAAAATCATCCATAGAGCACAATTAATTTCTCCTTTTATTACATTATAAATGCATAAACCTAAATGCATGTGTATGATTGATATCAGTGACCTACGACTTATATGATTACTACACTAATTTTACATACCGACATATTACAAATATACATGTATCTCAATAAAATCTCTTTTTTAATAAACATCAATGACAACAACGTGTAATACACTTTATTACTGTCAATAAACAATTGAAGAATTCAATAAATGAGGATTATATTCTTAACAACACAGGAATGTATAATAATGACGTTGGTTACTACTATGAGACAAAGCTAATTACATGGTTCAATTTTTCCGTTTTATGTTGTGGATACCTATTTAGTTATATTTTTTTTTATTTTCAACAGGTGTTCATGTGGTTTCTGTGATCCAATGGTTACGGAATCGGAATCTACGGTCTGCTGTCGTGAGATAAATGATATCAATTCCATAGTTTTCAATAAAAAAACATCTCAGGTAAATTGTTTATATTGTTATTAATTTTACCTATTGATATATTTATTATTAAATGTTAAATGTTACTGTTGTTGCAATATTTATATACATTACATCAATCCCCTTCTCGATATAATGTATTTATATGACTATACAGCCAGATACTATTACTGATATTATGCAATTATTTATTTAATAATGAGAACTGCAGCATTCGTATGAGTAAATAAGTAGCTGGCAATGGTGATGATGAATTGTCCTTAAGTTGTTACTAGCAAACACACCTTTGAAACAAGCACATTCCATGTACGAGAATGTTTACTAACAAACAGGGCTGAGTAATTATAATATAAATGTACAATAAATACCATTATCAGGTCATAGATGATAGGTCACCTTTTCAAACATGAATTAAATTGACCCTGAAGTAATTTAATACCTCCACAGTTATCTTATCTTATCCCCATTTACACAAATGATGATTTTCTGTCAGCTCAAACTTGACACTTATGTATGTAGTGCAACTATGTATTTTGAATTACTCTTCTTCTTTGGAAAGCGAAAGAACTTGTTTTAAAAAAACTTATTTTATTTTAACTTATTTTATTTCTGCGATTGTTATAGCAGCCATAAGCAGCACATTGCACCACACTAAATTTATAATGACAGCCTGTAAAACTGTAAGTTTAAGTGTTAAGCTCTATTGGTGTCTGTCTCATCAGCAGCGGTGAGCCAGTCGGTGAACCAGTGACGTGTGCTGGCTGACAGCCTCGTTATCGCAATATTTTTTTTGCATATCGAACAGCTGCCTAGATGGCCCTATGTCTAGCCTGGTATCTCAGTGTACGTATTTGCCATCACCATGGAGTTGGGGGTATTTCGGTTAACTTAAAGGGGCCCCTATCTATAGACAACTTATCACTTTTTGTGTCACAAACCCTTTAACTTAAAATGTCTATTTTTAGTAACAATGACCTTTGCTTTTGAACATTTGGCCTTAAATTCAATCCCAGGCTATGTAACCTCATAAGCTACATGTATCGTAGTATAAGGTTTCATTAGAATATATTGATATGTTCTCAGGTTATAGTTTGGAAACCCTACATGTACATTTGTTTTGTTTGATCTAACAATATTCATCTGTAACGGTTGTTAAAATCAATACTAGTACGTTATTGTCAATGCTACATATGTTACAAAGAGACGTACTTAGGAATCATTCTCTCCTCTAACTTGAAAAACACCGATGACGTTGACTATGCTTGCAAGAAAGGACGTAACATGCTACATTTTCTCACTCGCATGGGAACTGATTGTATACATACTAAACCTCTTACACATGTAAGTATTTATAAGAAAGTTATACTTCCGTCGATACTATTTGGATGCGAACTATGGAATAACTTAACTAAATGTGATATTCGCAAACTTGAAACATTCCAGCACTATGCTATTAAGCTCATTTTAAATCTGAGACGATCTACGCGATCCGACATGTGCGAAAGTATAGTTGGAGTACGCAGAATTTAGAGCGAAATCGAAAAGAGGAAATTGCATTTCTTACGTAATATTATAGAATGCACGCCCACCAGTGTTCCGAAAAGCATCTTTATACGCAGACTATTCAAGTATCAAGACACACCAAAAGCAAAGCAAATGGGTTTCATCCCCGATATTGTGTCTATTTTAGCCAAGTACAATCTATTAGACTTCATACAGTGCTATATCCAGTCCGCAAATTTTCCGTCAAAGATCCAATGGAAGCTTTTTGTAAAAGGAGCTATATCTATACATGAAGATCGGTCGCTTCATGAGAGAATGGAAAACGATAGTGATTTCGTGAGATTTAAAAATGTTCAATCCACATATGATAAACCATATCACATACTGCAAACACCGGATATTGACAATAAAACAGTGCTGTATATCTGCAAAGTGATTACCTGTGTTCCTGGAGAACCACGCATCGCATGTAATTTATGTGATAGGCCACTATACGACATTATAAAACATTTTGTAACAAGCTGAACAAGAACATTCCTACTGAGAGATACTTTTATGACGAAAGTGATTGATTATTATGGTATCCAGCCATATGTAATTATGTCTAACCTTTCCGAAGAACTTTTGCTTCAGACAGTATTCAAAGCAAAAAATCCGGATTTCGAATTTGAAGATGATGAACTGTCAGATGAATTTACAAAGGATTGCGCCTATCTCCTCAAAAAGTCAGCAGAAATCTACTTTCGCGATGTATCAACTAGCATGTAAAGTAATATGCATGTAGTCGCACGATTTTATCGCTAACCGAACTTTGATCTGAACTTTCAATGTAAATATGTCTGTTCCAATATATCTACAATCTTTTTTTTTCATTTCCCTGTACTCTCAACTTTTGAGGAATAAAGAATGATGATGATGATATTATCAATGCTACATATGTAGGTTTTTTTAAAATATTTTTTCTGTAATACCGCTTTATATGTTTTTTAATTATGTGTTGTAAAATTATTATTGTATATCAATTTTTCCATAATACCTACACGTGTAATACTGGCTAGTCTATACGCTCATGTTGCCTGAGGCGGTATTGTATAGCTACCCATGCAATAGAGACTCGTGACGTCACAGCGTCACCTAATTAATTTTCTAGTTAGAATTCTAACATGTGGTTTTCAGAAACTAGGCTGGATTTGCTTTAAAAGATACTAACAACGGGATTTGCGTTGAAAATATCCTGCAATTTTCATGTATGGAGAATTGACTTGCAGTAGGAGATTTTTTTTTCGAATTTATTTCAAAATGGCGGAAATTAATAGAAGTAATATTGCAATAAAACATCGAGGTATGAGAGAAAAATACTCTTTCATACGTGGATATGAAGGATAGGGATATTCTACCCTCAGTATCACAAAATGTCGCAAAACCCTCGGCAAGCCTGGGGTTTTACTACATTTTGTGACCTTCTGGTGGAATATCCCTATTCTTCACATCTACATAAAAGTCTTATAATATTGATTTATAAAAAGAAAGTGTTCAATTGGTCGACATTAATCATAAATGTCCAATGTTAAAACAAGTATAGCTATAAAATGTGGGTGCTGGTATAACAGATTAAAATCGACTGTGCTGTTGAACAGGAATGACGTCACAATGGGGTATACAAATGTAACAGTTATCGACTGGGTTTTCGGGCAACTGTTTATGTGATGGCCCAACAAATTATCTGTTGCCCTCAACCCCAGTCAACAACTGTATATTAATATTTTTTACGTTTCTTTTACAAATACATGTATAATTGGAAAAAAAGACGCGACAGCATGTCAAATCTCCATACATAAAAAAATTGCGTGATATTTTCAACGCAGATCCCGTTGTTTGTATCTTTTAAAGTAAATCCAGCTTAATTTCAAAAAGAAATTGATAAAATTGTGCCTAGAAAATAGTAATTTTGTTGACGCTGTGACGTCACGAGGCTTTAATATGTTTAAGATACTCCATGGTTTTGCTCAACAGAATTTGAAGGAAATTGTGCAATTATTTGTAATATTTTAAAATATCTTTGTGCAGACCTGCAACTTGCAAGTTCTTTTCCATGTACCTTTAGGGAATTTAGTTCTTTCGCTTAAAAATCTGACGTATCGAATGTTATCAAATAGTCACAGAAAACCAGATAATAAACAATTTACCTTTAGACTTTTAATTGGCAAAAATAGTTATGGCTTCACAGACAAATACCCTCATGAGCTCTGGGAACAGAAGCCCATGAATGTGGGTAATATTAATAACAAACCAAATTGATTTTGGAATCTAGGCACTCACAAAAATGATCAAACACTTGTTCATAAATCAGATAAGTCCAAAATCTGTTGGAAGCATTTTCGGTTCATAAAAAAATTCGCCAAGTCCGTAATGCGCAGGGAAGCCATGGCGGGTAGTGGAGACTGCCACACTAAAACAGTAAGGAAAAACAACAGCAGTGTCTGGATATAAAACACAGGCAGGGAGGAGGGTATAAAGTTTTATACTCCCTGAATATACTTTCACCTGGTCTGTCCGGCTGAGCAGTGAAAATGGAGCTCCATAAAGGGGAACTAACTCTCTTAACCAAAGTTTGGACCTACTAATTAAAGCGCCGGAAAGCATTCGGTTTACATTTGATAACCCAATTTAATATGTAAATAATAGATCCTCGAAATACGTAAAAAGGCATGAAAAGCTAGAGAGAATGCAGCTGCAAGTACTCTGGCTTCGTAACCTGATGTGCAGACAACTGGTAAATATCAATTAACCTATCAAGTAACCGAGATGTAATTGGTAACCGAGCATCCTTTCTGCCTGGTGTTCTATTCTTCCCTGCTAATATTTTTCTGACCACAAACATTGGGTAACATCCTCGATACCCCGAACTTTACAATTAAAGCTGATACCTGAAATATTAGCTTTTACTGTACTTGGCGCCAACCCCTGTATAGACAAGTGAGCCACAAACTATACTATATGTAATAAAGGTGGAGGCCAAATCAACACTAAACTATAGTGATTCCTAAATTTCTCAAATTGATTTAGACCATTAGAATAGACTGTCCTGGACGATGGAGCAATAGAGCTATTTAACAGCCGCTCAGTTTCATGCTCCAGAGTAGATATAGAAAAGACTGGGGAACTGGAGTTAGGCTTCTCTCTGCGAGTGGTGCTAGCTGCTGAAAACGGTCCCAGTGCTGTCGAGAGATAGCATCAGCAATACAATTGTGAACTCCAGGAATGTGTGAAGCCTTAAACTGAATATTGTTCAACATCGCTATCAAGATCATGGGCCTTAACAAGTACATGACTCTGTTTAGAATAGCCACCAACCCCTCATTGTCTGTGTGCAATATTATTTTCTTATTCTGGAATGATGAAGCCCAAATAAACATAGCCAATGCAATAGGAACCAACTCTAAGAATGTTGTGTCTCTAATAACTTCTGAGGACACCCGATGCTCTGGCCACTCCAAAAAGGTCCAAAAAGGAGCTAAGTAGGCTGCTCCACCTCTCCCCTTATCCCCTCATGCACTGTCAGTAAACAACTGAATCTCCCAGTCATTAACCCAATCAACCTCTGCAATACCACAGTAACCATTGAACCAATCTAAGAAATACAGCCAAGTTTGCAAGTCATCTATGATGTCTGGCTTAAGTCTAATGAAATGGTGGGGGGATTTTACGCCAGCCATCACATCATATAATCTTCTAATAAAAACCCTAGCTGGGGGAATGGCCTAACCACAAAAATTTAGTCTACCTGCTAAAACCTGTAGGTCCTTCAGAGTACTTTTCTTCCTTCCCAATAACGACACCAAAGTATTTCTTAATTCTACTAATTTGTCACTAGGAATTCTGCCTGACATTTCCAGAATGTCAATTTCAAGCCCCAAAAATATAAGAACATGCGTAGGCAAAACAGTCTTATCCTCAGCTATTGGTACTCCAATATCCTTACACACATCCGAAAAGACTGACATAAGCGTTTGACAGTTCTGGGAATCATGTCTACCGGCGAAGATAAAGTCATCTAAATGGTGGTCTAAAGTTATTAGCTTAGCCTTATCTGAGACTATCCATTATAAGGCTGTGGCAAACTTTTCAAAATGTGAACAAGAGATCGAACAACCCATTGGTAAACACTTGTCGATAAAAAAAAACATATCGTCAATCTTAAAACCTAATAAATCAAAATCTGAAGGATGCACCGGTAGAAGCCTAAATGCCGACTTGATGTCCATTTTTCCCAATAATGTACCTGTCCCAAGTGATCTGATATGGCTTAGAATCTGATCAAATGAAGCGTATTGAACAGATGCCAGATCCCTGTGAATAAAATCATTAATACTTGAACCTTTAGGATAAGACAAATGATGGATTAGACGCCAAGAACCATCCTTTTTGGGAACTAGGCCAATAGGCGACAATCTGAGATTTGGTAATGGAGGGGAAGGGAAGGGCCTTGCTATTCTACCGAGGCTTATCCCTTTAAAAAAATGGAAAGTTTATATATATATTTCATTCTCCATGCATTAGCATGTGAGACAACTTCCAATAAGTATATAAAGCATGTAAAATGTGTATAAGTGTCAACAAAGAAAGTAAGATATTAATTGTTAAAAGAACTTCCATATGAAATATTAAGTATATAACAACAGCATAATCATGAATCATCAAATATATGTTAATAAGATATCTATAGGTATTATTTGACCTTGGGCACAATTGGTCATACCGGAAGCAGATATGTCTTCAGGCAGATACCTGGCCAACCATTACAAAATGTGTTAACTGAAATGAATAACGTAATTGTTCCAAATTGAAATGTCTTGATTTTGTAAAATATAGGATGATTACAGTTGGTAAGCAAAATAAAAATCAATTATAAATAGTTATTCAATCCAAAAGGGAAAAAAAAATCAATTATCCTGATCTAGTACTGTTAAGACTTTTGCTGTAAAAAAAGGTATTTTATTTGACATTATAGATCAGGTTGTTTGGATTACATGTTTGTTTATTATATTTTTTGTTTGTTTGTTTTTGCTTATGTTGCATTTGTTTGGTGAAAATGAAATAAATACATACAGTAATATATTTCCATATGTATGCACATATGTGCATAGAATATATATATATAGATTAAGCATACTTATATTAATAGAATATATATCCAATATTCTAAATTCGCTCTTAATTACTTTGCTTGGGTGATAAACATGTTCACTTAAATTATACGTGTTATATATGACATATTGATATTTTTCACTTTTCTTTCTATTTTCAACTAGAATAAATTCCACTGAGTTATTCAAATATAATATAGATATACATAAACATATATTCATTGTAACTGGTACATAAATGTATGTTTTCAATATAATATTATCATATTTGTAGAATTTCATTACTTTGTCTTAATAAAATGTTCATTTAATTTTCTTATTTCTTTGTCATTTATTGTTAATTGTCCTGGAGGGATCATCATTCACCAACTTCTTTTGCTTTCTTAGGTTGTCTATCATCTGTGAGGGGGCTTAATGGCGACCTTACCTCATTTGATATACTGGTTGATTTTCTTGAAGCTGGTGTTCTAGGGGTAGATTTATCTAATTTCGTAACGAAACTGTCTAGTGTACTGGACACATTTTTTGTTTTTTATTTTGGTCTTACTTTTTTGGATTTCATTTTCTTTTTGTTCTTTTTTGGGGGGCTGGAAGTTTGAGTTGGTGGGTGATGATCATCTTGAGGGACGTGTTCTTCTGGAATTCTAGCGTTGCTGCAGGTAGATGACGTTTCCTGTGTTGTGGGTTGTGTGAGTTCGATTTCTGTGTCGACATCACTTTCATTACTCGTCTCTTCATCACTTGATGATGAGGTGTCAGATGACGTGTTGTTGAGAGTTGTTGGACACTCCGTTATTACATGACCAGTGCCTTTACATAAGCGGCACACTACTTCGTTTTGACAGTCTTTTGAAGTGTGGCCTGACTGTAGACATTTGTTGCAGTTGAGTTTGTCATTTGGCTGTCCTCTGTGAGTTATAACAGCCCTGTATCGGCCTATATCCATAACTTTAGGAAGTGGGTTTTTCATATCCTTTATCAGGGTGATTCTGTCTCCAGTTTCGCAGTTGGTTAATCTTCCATCTACTCGAAGTTTTTCCCTGAAAAAGCTTTTAATATCATAACCCTTCAGAGTTAGAGTTCTTTTAATTTGGCCGCCGTCAGCGGAGAGGGGTATATTTTTTTATTCTGACTCTTACGGTATCTTCCTGTTCATTATATAGACATTAACGCTTTTTCCACGAAGGGAGAAGTTTCCGGTGAGGAATTTTGTTCTTGTTTCGTTATTGTCCATGTAAATTCTCCAAAGCCCGCGAACTCTTTGTAAGCCAGCAATATTTTCTGCTGGAACTACGTTTAAAATTGCTTTGTATAGTTCTGTATGGTTTAACCATTGATTTCTGGGCGGATTAGGCACTCCAAAAAAGTCAATTTCTTTGATGAAAACTGGTTTTGCTGTATTCCTCACCTGATCAGTGTCGGCCATTGCATTAATTGCTGCCTCCGCGTAGGATCTGGCTTCGGACATAGTTGATTTTTTAGGGTATATTCACCACAAATATAATGTGAATGTCACTTATAACTTCACAATCTTTAGGCTGATCTTCTACGATGAGAAAAGTTGCTTA
Organism: Argopecten irradians; assembly: GCF_041381155.1. Taxonomy (NCBI): domain Eukaryota; kingdom Metazoa; phylum Mollusca; class Bivalvia; order Pectinida; family Pectinidae; genus Argopecten; species Argopecten irradians. The sequence goes on along the minus strand of NC_091140.1, from coordinate 7,525,870 downwards.
AATTCATGTAGAAATTCTTTAGAATGAAAAATCTTCGTGGAGCTGAAAAACTGACCTCTTCCATAGATCAAGGGCAGATCACTCATACATTAAACACACAGGGCCTACGAGAAAAACAAAAAAGAACCAGATTTTATCAATGGGTTAAAGAACAAAAAGCCAATATTGTATGCATACAAGAAATACACTTTACCAAACAAATAATTAAATTCATCAATACAGAATGACAAGGGGATATGATACACAACTATGGCACTAGTCAAAGCAGAGGGGTTTCAATCCTTTTAAGAAAGAATTTGAATCATGAAATAATGAATACATGGTCTGATGAAAATGGGCGTTGTATCATGGTCAATTTAAAAATAAATGAAAACATATTAACCATTATCAACATATATGCACCAAATGACAAGCATAATAGAAATAGGTTTTTCAAAAAAATAAACAAACAAATTACAGAATTTCAGCAAGGCCCAATTATCATTGGAGGTGACTGGAATGATATACATGAACATATAGATAGAAGGTCTGTAAGAAAAATTCAAAAATGTGTACATAATCTCAAAACTCTCAAAAAAAAATGAAATTAATAGACATGTGGAGATTAAAAAACCCTCATAAACAACAATTCATATGGAGAAGAAAAACTCAAATACAGAAGCTAGTAGAATTGATTATTTTTTAACATCAAGGGAGATAACAACAAAACTCATTAAAACAGATATTCGTCCGGCAATGATCAAACATACAGATCACTTAGCAGTGTCAATAATAATAGATAACACTAATCCAAATAGGGGCCCTGGCTACTGGAAATTTAACAAAAGTCTCTTAAGCAATAAAGAGAACAAAGAACTTATTAATAACACTATAAAAAATACAACACACAAGTCAATAACAAAACCATTGACGCTAACACTGTATTGGAACTATGAAAAATTGAAATAAATCAATTGCATTCAGTAAAAAAATTGCAAAAACAACAAAAAATGAAGTAGAAGAAATTGAAAAATCACTACAAAAATTAAACGGAAAACAAGAAAGTGAAACTAATACCATTATCAAAAATGAACTAGAGACTAAACTAGAAAACCTATACAGTAAAAAACCATATGGAGCACAAATAAGATCAAGAGTTAACTGGATAGAAAAAGGAGAAAAAAACACAAAATATTTTCTGTCTCTAGAAAAAAAAGACAAATAAAAAAAGCTATAACAAAAATCAACAATGAAAATGAAATACTGCTAACCAAACAAGAAGATGTACTCAAAGGGATAACAATATTATCAAAAACTATACACAACTAATAACACTGATCGGAAACAAATATTATCCTACATAGAGAATACACAAATTGAAAATAAATTAAAAGAAGAAGAGAGCCAATCCTGTGATGGACTCATCAAAACTGAAGAAATAAAAGAAGCTATAAATTACATGAAATTAAATAAGTCACCAGGTATTGATGGATTGACTGTTGAATTTTACAAAGAATTTTGAACACAACTAGAAATCATATTACTTAAAAGCTTCAACGAAAGCTTCAATAAAAACGAATTAACAACATCACAAAAACAGGGTAATCTTTCATTACTGTACAAAAAAGGAGACCCATTAAACCTAAAAAAACTGGCGCCAAATAATACTATTAAACACTGACTATAAAATATTAGCAAGATGCTTAGCGCAAAGAATGAAAGCAGTTCTTTCACAAATAATAAATTCTGATCAAAATGGTTTCATTAAAGGGAGATACATTGGGTATAATATAAGGCAGATCAAAGATATTATTGACCATACGAAAAAAAAAAAAAAAAAAAAAAAGGGGAGCAATACTATTTTTAGAATTTGCAAAAGCATTTGATACTGTTGAATTGGAATTTCTTTATCAAACACTCACTAAATTTGGCTTTAATAATCACTTTATAAAATGGATTGAAATACTCTATAATAACATAAACAGCAAAATCTGCAACAATGAATGGATTTCAGAACCAATAAACATATCTAGAGGTATTCGGCAAGGCTGCCCTGCATCATCACTACTATTCGTAATGGTGGCTGAAATCATGGCAACAAGAATAAGGAATGACAAAACCATATTAGGAATAACAATTAAAAATAATCAAACACGACCATACAAAATATCCCAACTGGTAGACGATACCACACTATTTTTAAAATCAAAACAAGACTGAGGAAATAATTAAAGCACTAGTAATACAATTCTGTCTCAATCATTACAAAATGCTGGAAATAAATTGGAATGAAAAAATAGACAAAATAAAAAAATAATAGACAACTAGAAAATGACAAAACTAACCATAATAGGAAGAATACAAGTAGTAAAATCCCTGCTATTACCACAACTTACATTCCTAATTTTAACATTATATATTAACCAAAACACAGTCAAACTCATTGAAAAAGTAATTTACAACTAAAAATGGTAAGAAGGAAAAAGTAAAAAAGAAGAACAATGATTAAACCATATATTGAAGGTGGTTTAAACAACATAGACCTTCAAGCACATAAAGACACAGTAAGAGTAAGCTGGTTAAAAAAATTGAAAACCGAAAACACTGCACTATGGAAAATTATCCCTCAGCTTGAGCTAAATAAATTTGGTCCAAACTATCTTTTATGTAAAATGAACAATGATAATTTAAAAAAAACATTCCAAAAAATGAAAATCTTTCATCATTTTACTTTGAAATGATATCTGCATCAATGAAATTGAAAAAAATCAGTAGAACCAAAACATTACAATACAATACTTTCACAAATAATATGGGGTAATAAGTATATAAAATTGAGCGGCAAATCTTTACATTTCAAAACCTAGATAGAATTAGGAATAATTACAGTTAAAGATGTACTAAACAACAACCGCAAAATAGATGATAATGATTTATTTCGAAAATTCAATCAAAAAAGTTATTGGTTATCAGAAATATCCAAAATTAAAAAAGCCATACCCAAAACATGGCTTGAGGAAATATCAAATAGTAATGTCAACATACAAATTTCACAATAAAAACTAAAGATGACCTTGTAATAAAACTCCCAAAGCAAGAACCAATTACAGTAGAAAAATGCAAAAATCAAACTATATATCAGTATTTTGTAAATCAAAGATCCGAAAAACCCATAGCTACCATTTACTGGGAAAAAAACTAACAGTAAAAGATATAAATATCATGGTAAGATCATCAAATGAATTCATCTTTAATGAATTACAAAATAACAAATTAAAAGAATTTAGATGGAAACTTTTGAATAAAATCTTAGCATCAAAAGAAGCATTGCATAGATGGAAAATAAGCGAGTCACCAAACTGTAATCACTACAACATTAAAGAAGACTTTGAACATTATTTCATTAAATGTAAATATCTAAAACCATTTCACAATAAATTAAAACAAATCTTTGAAACCCTAGGCTAAAACAGAGACATGATAACTTTAAAAAATCTAGTATTGGGATATAAAAACACCCAAAATACAAAGAAATAAATAAACTTTTAACAGTAATAGGCTACAGTATATACAAAGGATATTACATCAGTGAAGCAAAAAAAAAAAAAAACAAATTAACATAACAAAAATTTTAAAACAAAACATACAAATAATAATTGATGAGAACAAATACAGGAAAATAAACTGTAAAACCTTCCAAGAAGCTGTTCCTCTTCTCTAATGATTACATAAACACAAAACTCCAATTCTCTTCAAGCACATTTCTTTACTACATGTATTCTTAAATCCTTTTGTTTTTGTGAACCTGTAATAAAAAAATAAATGAAATAAACCATGAAAATAAATTATAAAAGGTATTAATCAGGGGAAAAAAATATTGTTTGAATTTGACGTCGAATCGTCTAAAAAACAAACGGATGAAATATCGCTTTACAATTAAAGCTGATATATTTAATAATAAAAATTAAATAATAGTCATTTTATAAAGAAAGTTCCATTATTGTGTATTTGTGAATGTAAACCTTGAGAGAAACATAAAAACTTGTGTGTGCCCGGCATTAAACTGCATCGGGTATTCCTCCCAACGTGAAATAATATATATAAACGTTAATATGTCATAAATAACGAGACAATGGGCCTTATTGAGATAGCTCACCACCCTATTGTACTCAAGACATACTGGTTGTTCAAATTTACATTTTTATACTGCATGTTACCCATGTCAGCAAAACAAACCAGACGTTTAAGTATATATTGTGTAAAAAATGTATTGGTGCAAATGAAAAATAATAATTTAAAACAAAAAGGTATATTGAGGAACTTTCTCTGTGAATGACATAAATGAACAGCACAAGTCATGAACATATTAACAGAAATGAAATTAACAAAACATTATTTATCCAAAAATCTCAAAAGCTGTAGGCTCAGGAAAAAAATATAACAATGAAATTGATAGTATGGTAATATTAAATATTTAAGTGTAATGAAGTAAATTATATTTACCACATTGAATAAAAAATATATTGCATTGCTATACATAACGTTTCGCTTAGAACAATTATCAATCTGTTATATGTATGTAAAAAAATAATAATAAATTTACCCGTTCGTTGTACCTAAGATTTGTAGGAACTGCAACTTAACAAAAAATATGATATTTAGATAAAAACAAATAAGGGAAAAATGTATAATCATATTAGGTTAGAAAACAATAAAACACAATACATTACCGAAAACTTAATTCCAATATATGAAAATACACTAATAAAGGTCCAAGAAAATCAGAATTTTTTTAAGAGTTCGGTTCATTTTCTTTCTTTTTTTTTCTTCAGTCTTCGTCCTTGTTGGTCTATGTTGGTCGTGGCAGTAGGGTGTTGTTGCATTGGCGGTCATCGTGTAGTGGTTTCTGTTGTGTTCTTTGTGTGGCTTGTGATCTTGTGGTCAGGTGGCTGATGATGTATAGTGGCATAGCTCCGTGAAGTGTTCATTGTCCGGTCCGTAAAGTGGTGTCCTCCGCGAAACCCAAGATTCCATCGCATGTCACGGCATCAATGTAATGAAATGTCTTTACTTTACATGGAGTTGGAAGTCTATATGTTGCTTTTGATGTTCATGTCGATGTAGTTGAATGATAATGGAGGCGTTGACTTTTAGTTGCATAGCTTTTATTTGTTTCCATATGTATATTTAGTATAGTGGATAAAGGACCATATAGTCCTATACATCCTGACGGGAATTACACTAATATTTCTCCGTCTACTAAAACACATGTTCATACAATGAATTTCCATGCTTCCTATCGTTGGTATCTTCTGGGGTGTCCTGGTGTGATGTGTGTCATATCTGTAGTGTCTGTAATGTATGTTGCGTATGTTCTTTTAAAGAATATCCCTAGTCTTTTATATAGTCGATACCAGGAAGCAGGAATGGTGTAAAGATCACGATTCCCTAAAATGATGTCAGGCAATGATTGAATAACAACTTCCTAGATATGAAATAACTTCCTATTTGGACTTGTTCCTAGACGATGTTCCTAAATCAACTGCCTGAAGACATATTCACATTGGTCAATCATATTATCAATTTATATATATTATACATAGCTTACTTTAACTTAAATCTTTAAATTAAATTTCCATATCAAGGCATCGTTATATTACACAGCGTTATGTAAAATAAACCTTATATATCCACATAACGGAGAATCGTATTCCTCATTGAAGAACACAATTCTTCTCTGGTTACTGATGTTGCACAGAGTGTGCTAAGTGCAATAATGATTGATTCTAATATCTAAATGTGTTTGCACCAGCGATGGATCTCAAATAAGTAAACATCTTTATATGCTGTAATTTAGAAACCTAAGATATCTCTATTGTATACACAATATATTCCAGATGATCTTTGTAGCGAGTATCTGATATCTGGATGGAACGGTCTGACCGACGAACGGATTACCTACCTCAAGCCCTATGGCAGTACCAGCGTGCCTGAAGAGGCACCAAACCTTCGTTTGCATGCAGACGTTGCTTGGACTACTGACATTTACGAGGATCACTATTTGTTGCAGGTACATGGTTTTTTGTGTGTGTGATACAAGTCGATGTTTTTCTTCTATTAAATTGTATGTCGTAAAATATCTGGCTGCGCCCTTTTAGGCTTTGCCTTCAATCATACTATTTTTACATATGTCACTAGTGAAATATGACCTGGAGCGATTTTCATTGGCTGGAAATTCATTGTGACGTCAGACAGAAACAATAAAAAGACATCAGGAAAAATGACGTGACGTCAGGATTACGTCAGGAAAAAGTAAAGTTTCTTGCACGAAAGCTGCAATATAGCGGCAATACATCTGCAATAAATTATCAGTGCGACAATAGTGCCAGAACTCTGTGGCTAGCTTAATTGCCGTAGTAACTTGCTGCACACAGATGAATGTGCAGCAATATTGCTGCACACTGAAGCTTTCTGTAAGGGTATATTAAGACCATAGTACTTTCAAGAGAAGGCAATAATGTTTTAGTACATAACGAATGAAAAACATGATGGGACAAACAATTATGTACGATCACCAATAACAATTTATTTTAACGAGTGCGGCCACGTCTAACGTTTAGAAATGTCATGGACGGAAGCGTCTAAATACATTTTCCCAGGCGAAAATCTTTGGTAATACTCACTACATATTCCGTTGCTCGCTCAGTTCAATTTACTATTTTGTTCTTTTGTAAATTCATCAGCATTCAAGTTTCCAAACCGTGACATGTACACAGCTTGTTTGCTAGTGAACAGCGCAGATAGCGACAAGGACGTCATATTCGTCAATATGGGCAAGCGGGCACTATTGAAGTGACGTCATTATAACGTTGCGCTTCGACCAAGACGTCAATATGGTGGACAGGCTCTTGCGTGCGGGGATGGAAGCAAATGTTAATTTTCTACGGAAGACAGTTCACTATTGTTCTATATTGATCTACATGTACTTTTAATTTTCATGAAGCTGAATCCCGTTATTATAGAATCCCATATTTCTGCGATAATTCATATGTGGCGTGAAAATGAAGATAGCGTTGCGAGGTATCGCTTGACGTGCTTCTATTACGATGACATGAAAAACGGTCTCATATCAGGGTGATGTACTAAACCCATTTTGGCCTGGTTGTGAGGGCACTATTGCCTCATAGTATTGTCTCATGATGGGATACTGCCCTCGCTTTCGGCTCGGGCACTATTCCATCCCTCGACAATACTATCAGGCAATAGCGTCCTCTCAACCAGGCCATAATAGATAAATATACCAGACATGTGTCAGTAAGTATATACCAGATGAGTCAGTAATTATATAAGTGTAAACCAGACATGTGTCAGTAAGTATATACCAGATGAGTCAGTAATTACATAAGTGTATACCAGACATGTGTCAGTAAGTGTAGCGTATAAGTTTGGGCTATTATTTTAGATTTTAACATTGATTTATAATTTAATTTTCAGATAAATTTTACAACACCGAAAACTCTCCATACCATTGTTGTACTCTCAGTACCAAATTACATCTACATGTACCGTTTTATTCCGCTAACGGGCACTTGGACCACTGACTGGCTTTCGCCACACCAAGTAAGGTTTTACATGTAATAGCAAAACGTATTCGATACCTCATATCTCATATACCTAATTTTATTTACCTAATAGCGGTCCTTGTATTAAATGTATAGACAAGGCGTCTTGATAACTCATTCCTTATTCACAAAAACGAATCAAGTTGATTGTTAATTAGATGATCATTTTCGACTAAGCAATGCAAAATGAAGCAGAATCATCACCCAAAAAGCAGTAAAATCGCTACAAAACTGTACCGTCAGATATAGCCAGGGGCTAGGAGGGTCCCACATGCACCCCCTCCCCCCCAATCCTCCGAACCAATATTTTTCTGAACCCTTATGGCCCACTGATCACAAATCAAAATGTTAACATTGCATAAGTTGGGATGAACTTCCGGTTATGACGTCATCAAGATTGCCGCCATCTCGAATTTCACTAAAAATTGAAAAATAGTCATAACATTAACATTTTTCAACCGAAGTAGACAAATGAGGTATCGAAAACCCAGAATAGAACAACAAATACATATCAGGACCCAAAAAATTCAGTATATGTAGTGATTTTTAAGCAGGAAATGAGAAAAATCTGATTTTAAGCTCAAAAATGTTGATTTTTCAGCAATTTTTTCATACTTGGCTTGACGCAGCAAAACCGTTTCCAACAACAAACTATTGTTCCTAATAAGTTCCGGTAATGACGTCATTAAGATAGCCACCATCTCGAATTTCACTAAAATTGAAGAATATTCATAACATTGATATTTTTCAACAAAAGTAGACAAATGAGGTATCAAGATGGCCAACATAGAACGACAAATACATATCAGGACCAAATAATCCATTATATGTAGTGATTTGTACGCAGGAAATGAAAAAATCATATTTTTATGCTCAAAAATGGTAATTTTTCAGCAAATTTTTCACACTTGGCTTGACGCAGCAAAAGTTTTTCCCAACAACAAATTATTACTCGTAATCAGTTATTGAAACTCATATCAATCAGTAAATACAACAACAACAAAAATATATAGAAATGCAAAAAAAGAATTATTGTTATGCCCTCAAAAAATTATTATTACAGCACAACTGATAGCGTAACAGATGTAACCTAAGCTAAGCCTGTGTTTCCGTTAATATCATTAACAGTTTCCAAAACGTTTGTGTCTTTGAAAATGAGCAGATTCGTTGTTGATTTCCTATGCATAGCATAAGCAAAATGTTAGATGGTTACTACAATGTCACATATGTCTTTCACCGGTTCTCAATGATAACCATTATCATTGTGCGTGCTTTCCCGCCTCACTGCACTATCCACTGAAGAGACTCGGCATATCTGGTAGCTGGTACATGCAGTCCGAATCAGAGTAATCGAGATATCAGTAACCAATTCGTCGAAAGTCAGAGCGTCGTCTTCGATGTCGAAGAGCTGATGTGACACTACATTACTAGTGTTGTTCGAGCCTGTCATCTTTTATGACCCATCCATGGCCAGAGGTCATATCAGGAACAACAGGTTCAGGGATGTGGGATCTCTTTCAGATTCTATCATATCGTACGTATATGCTGTTTCAGACTTCTCCAGCATAATGGAAATTACACCAGATCCAAATTCTTCCAATGGTGGGATTGTTTCTCCTTTGCACATAGCTCAATAATTCGTATGAAGTACTATTCATCAATCTTGTGGACCCTCATAAATGGCACAAGTGATATCATCGAGGTCATTAATGAGGCCATAAATGTTAAAAATGCTTTTCATTGGTCTGACTTTTCCCACTCCCTTGAATGTGCTGGTTGTGTCACATCTGGTGTATGCGTAAAGATACCATTGAAGACTCTTCAGTAAAAAGTTTTCTATGATGCTTTCCAGATTTGGCAAAGAGTGAAACTTCACTGCAGAGCTCATTTATGACCTCAAAGAATCCACCTGTGCCACCTATGGTCACTGAGGTTCACAAGAGGAGATTTCAGATGGCGTGACGTCACAGAAAGTTTACATCCGGGTCCTCAAAGGTACAAACACAGTATGTCGACTAATAAAATCAATAACAGATACGTACAGCCCTGCTACACAATCGATACTTTAACAAAAGTATACACTTTCATACTTGCAAATTCTGATTTTAAAATGGTTTCTTATTATTTCAGAGGTTACAGACATTTAATTTTTTATATCTACAATGTTTATTGCTAAATATATTTCTGTAGATTTAGTGTTGAAGCCAGCTTGCGAAGCGGTGCTGGGCCGTCACAGGTACCCGTTATTTTGTTCACACGTAGACCTTATCTAAATCAATGTTTTGAAAAGGTTATGAATAGATAATTGATTTTTTGTGTCATGTTTCTGTTATACATGAAAAAGCTGTTCATAACACTATTTAATATAACGAAATGTGGACCATATCTGGCCAGGCCTCGACCGCTCGTGCATGGCTTCGTTGGTAGATCATCTCAGGCCACAGCCCATACTTGGGAAAATTATTAATATTAATACGTATGTAATTACCAAACATATCTCAATAAGTACTTGTGTTTTTCGTTCTTTACCGTGTATATCTTGTTTTAAAGGAATGCTATAAACCACTGTGTTACACGTACATGCAGATCTACATGTGTACGTACACGTATGGCTGCCGGCGATATATCTCGAAAAATAAAATGGTGAAATCGCTCAGTTTTCATGCTGTAGAGTTTATTGTTTAATTTTCAGTCACTTCATTCCATAGGTCGCTATATGAAGTCCTAAATTGAAGTGATTTTACTTTTAAATAGTTTGAATACATGTTAAATTGACTACATTTAGTTTTATAAATACAGATCTTAGTACTGAAATGCCGACCAGGACACATTGCACAAGGCTTCGAGAATACTAAAATACTTAAAGTTTTGTTTGAAAATATCATTAAAAGTAACTATAAACTGACTCATTTGTATATCATGAATTCTATTCCAAAATTTTTGACGAAAAAGTTATCAAGAATACAAGAATAATTTGGTGACTCTGAAAAAGGTTGAAATTCGGGATGTCGACAGTACGTACAGTAATATGGCTGTCGTGCGCTTGGGGTAATCTACGAAAGCAAATTTTAATTTTGTCATAATCACAAATTGTAATTTGGTGTTTTACCATGTAAGACTTAGAAAACAGTAATCGCTTTTTAAAATGATATTATGATATTTTGGGGAACTAATTTAATTTTAAAAAAGATTAAATTTAATATGTAATTTCAAGCCGATATTTGCAATATTCTGTCAAAGTTTATACGGTAACGGCGACCTTGTTTTTCTCGTGGGCGGTCGAAAATGGAGTATAAACAAAGTGAAATATATAAATATCATATGTTTATATCTATATATTACTGTTACATATTTTAATTTACACTTTTTGAAATGAAAATAAAGCAACATTTCTCGGATTGCCGTACATTTTATTACAATAAAATGTAAACAAACATCGCAAGCGGCTGTGTTCCCAAATGTTAATGTGTACAGCTATATGGAGTTGTACCTTTGAGCGCCCGGATGTACCTTTGTGTGACGTCATCGCCATCTTTTCTGAAATCTCCTAGAATGAGGAATTGTGCTTCATACGAATTAAGGAGAACCAACTCAACCCTCCGCAGAATGTGGATCTGTTGTCTTTTCCATCATGCTGTGGAAGTCTGGAACATCCTATACGATATGTGAATCTAGGTGAAACTAGGTTGGGAACAGGAAGAGTTCTCACATCCCTGAATCCGATGTTTCTGATGTTAACTCTGACCATGGACGGTTGACAAGTTAGAACCATGACGGTAACCCGGTAATGTAATGTCACATCAGGTCATCGAGGTCGAAGACGACACTCTGGCGAGAAAGCACGCACAACGAAAATGATTAGCATTAAGAACTAGTGAAAGAAATATGTGACACTGTAGTAACCATATAACATTTACTTACGTTATACCCAGGGAATAAACAATGGATATGCTCATTCTAAAAGACACAATATGTTTAGAAAAGTGTCATGGTATTTACGGAACTTTAATTTGATACCCTATAGCTATTAGTTAGCGTTTTGCTGTAATAATTCAGGTTTGAGAGGCTACTAGTCTACAATATTTCGAACATGAAAATGGATTATTTTGAAGTCCCACTTAGATATTCAGCCAACTTTTAATTCAAATTTGGTAAGATATAAATCGTCAATAGTCAATGTTATATTCAGGAAATTCCAAGACATCAGGAAACTGTAGTGTCAGCCGTTTGGAAAAAAATAACAACCATATGCCGCATCCGGTGGTGTTTTGTAAATCAAATGATGGTATAACAACAATTCTCTTTTGCATTTCTATATATTTTTGTTGTTGTTTTAACCGATTGATCCAAAAATGAGGTCAAATAACTGATTACGAATAATTTGTTGTTTGGAAAAACTTTTGCTACGTCAAGCCAAATATGAAAAAAAAAATGCTGAAAAATTACCATTTTGAGCTTAAAATCCTTTTTTTGTCATCTCTTCATTTCCTGCGTACAAATCATTACATATACACTGTATTGGATTATTTGGTCCTGACATGTATTCGTTGTTCTATTGTGGTCATTTCGATACCTCATTTGTCTACTTCAGTTGCAAAATGTCAATGTTATGACTATTTTTCATTTTTCAGTGAAATTCGACATGGTGGCTATCTTGATGACGTCATAACCGGAAGTTCACCCCAATTTATGCAATGTTAACATTTTGATTTGTGATCAGTGGGTCATAAGGGTTCAGAAAAATATTTGTTTGGAGTTTTTTTTTTTTGGGGGGGGGGGGGGGGGGGGGGGGGTGGATGTGGGACCCTCCTAGCCCATGGCCTAATACTATATCTTTTCAGTACCTGTATCATCCTGGTTCCAGCAAACCGGAGTACTATCCACTTGGCTTCGAATCATTTAATACCACATTGATTCATATTTACGTTTGGAGCAAACATCTTCAAGTCGATTTCCTAGGGTGTAACACTGCCGACCCAGGTAAGGTCTACATTAGAGCTTATATAATCATATCGGTAACTGATTTTAAGTAGCATACATTTAGTAAGTTTAGTAATAGTGTTTAATGACACGGACAACTATAAGCAGATTTCATCGCGATCAAACCACGGGATTTCCATCCAGGTAATGAAATTAATAATATATTAACGAACATACGATCACTTTAATACGCTTTCCCTTTGTTTTAATTCGGTTGAATGAACGAAAGAACAGATGAAAGAAAGAAATAACTAGCGAACGAACAAAAGAACAAAGAACGATCTGACGAATAAAATGATGATTATCAAGCTTATTATTGGTTTACACGTATCCTTCTTTCCATCTGTAAAAGTAGTCTGGTGAGGAAATCAAGTTCCCTTCTTTAATGGGATTGGAATTGAAAAAAAATTGGTGTATTCATGTCATGGCTTATATCTATATGAAGTATACATTTGAAACTAACAGAAACTGATTCTGTTATATTGAGATGTACTTCGTAGCGGATTACACACATTTACAAGTGGACAATGAAAGGACCCCAGATTTAATTTGTGGGTCGGACTATACATGTAGATGTTACCTTTGCAAAGGAATTTTGAAATTCTTTTAAGTCTGTTTCTGGCAAGGGAATCTCGATATTACAACTAAATTGGGTTGAAAAAGTATTGTGTATAAATATTGTGTCGCATAGGTTCAAAACCCCGGTGCCTGTAATTTACACGCGGCCTTGCTCCCTTATACATGTACATATAGTCTATGGGACCCATTTCTTCCCGTGGCGGTCAGAACGAAAGAGACCAGTATGATATTGACTCTGTGGCTACGCCTATCAGGCACCTTTCGATCTTCTATACAAAGACATTTCGAATAAACTATTTTCTAGTACTTGAAGCCACACTTCCACGTTCATTCTCATTTTCTTATACTCGTAAAAATCTCTGACCAAGGGGAATAACTCGTACAATTAGAGTTAAAATTATCTCCCCCACAACGTCCCGAACACAAAATAAAACCGGGCTTACACAATTTTAACAATGGGCGTTTAAGATTAGAAAGAGCAGGGATGCGGAATAAGCAAGAAAGAAAATAGCTGGAGAACAGCATTTTGTTTTATATCGAACTTTAAGATGTTACTGCCTCCCCTCAGCAACACGTGTTACAGTATCCGAACCCAGTGTGTCACGATGATGTGTGATACTGTAACTTTTGATAAACAACGTTGTTTACGGTGATCGTATGGTCGCATTACTTACTAAAAACAGTGTGCGCCCAGCTGTGTGATCTGCGATGCAGTTTATCACACACAACGCAGTTTGGAACTTTAGGTTAAATTTTACGAAACCTTATCTTATCATAATTCTTGTGATATTTTACACAAGATGTAGCTTGTATTATACTCGTATGCTGTTTAGCTACGTACACGATGGTGAACGACTTTTATGTACGTACGCATCCTCGATACTCTCAATTGCCAACGGTATCATCTGTCTATTCACACATCCTTACGTCCACACAGGACAGACATTGATATAAAACGAACATACTTTCAGCTATGATTTCATTAGGACAAACACATAAACACACGAACAAATTAACATTTTAGCCTATTTGACCCCTATGACTTTGAATGAAGGCCAAGGTCATTCATTTGAACAAACGTTGTAGCCCAATATCCCAGAATGCAACAGGCCCAAAAAACAGGTATGTAGAACTCTTGATTGTTAAGAAGTCGTTTAAATATGTTTCCGCCTATTTGACCCCCGTGACCTTGAAAGAAGGTCAACTTTATTTATTTGAACAAACATAGTAGCCCATCATCCAAGCGTGCAACGGACCCAAAATCAGATCTCTTGGGATCTTGGTTATTTAGAAGTCGTTTATAGATTTTAGCTTATTTGACCCGTGTGACCTTGAATAAAGGCCAAATTCATTTGAAACGACTTGGTATCCTTTCATCCTAGCGTGCTCAAACTATCGCATGATCAACCATTGAGAAGTGAATGCTGAACTGAAAATTTAAGTAACTAGAAATTCTGAAAATAACAAAATTGCAAAAAAGAACCAAGCAAATTGCATGTGGTTTCTATACCTTTGGACCGTCATTCGGTTGTTTCTTCAAAGCTTTGAAAAGTGTGAAATGCAGAGTATTTTCATCTCCAAATTCAGGTATTTAGAAATAACATATGGTGCTTTTCCGAACGCAATTTAAAAAATGGATGTTTCACTGAGTATTTATAGGATAAACCACGAGTTGGTGTAGAATAGGCCATACACACCTATCAAGGGCTACAGATAGGGTGTTTTCTCTGGCCTATTCTACATCAGCTTGTGTTTTTTTTCAACTTCGCATCCCCTTTTAAACCCCTCAAACATTGCAACAATTCAACTATCCAACTGTTGGATAGTTGAATAGACGTTTATTCTATGGTCTGATGAACATATACAAGTTTTATATATAGGTACTTGGTCGCGACCAGTTACCGTGATGTACCAATTACCGTGATGTACCCGTTACCGTGATGTACCAGTTACCGTGATGTACCAGTTACCGTGATGTACCAGTTACCGTGATGTACCAGTTACCGTGATGTGTAATTTACCGTGATGTATCAATTACCGTGATGTACCAGTTACCATGATGTACCCGTTACCGTGATTTACCAGTTACCGCGATGTGCAATTTACCGAGATGTACCAGTTACCATGATGTACCCGTTACCGTGATGTACCAGTTGCCGTGATGTACCAGTTACCGTGATGTACCAGTTACCGTGATGTACCAGTTACCGTGATGTACCCGTTACCGTGATGTACCAGTTACCGTGATGTACCAGTTACCGTGATGTACCAGTTACCGTGATGTACCAGTTACCGTGATGTACCAGTTACCGTGATGTACCAGTTACCGTGATGTACCAGTTACCGTGATGTACCAGTTACCGTGATGTACCAGTTACCGTGATGTACCAGTTACCGTGATGTACCAGTTACCGTGATTTCCGCGCATGTTCTTTCTGCCTCACAATTTTTTTTGGAATTTTTTGAAATTACGGTAGGCAAGCAAGTGTTCATTCAACAACAAAAAATGTTCATTTATAACCGATATTGCTAACAAATCTACGTCTTCCTTTTAAAATCACATCAGGGGATAGCTTGAAATCATGACTTACTTGAATATTAATCATCGTTTACTTTGTTTGTCAATCTTTTTCAAAAAACGTCTGCATCAAAGTAGGTCAAAGTATGCGAAATCATGTGTATACGGCAAGTTAGCGATCGGGCATGGATGGACAGGATCGTAAAATAGAAGGTAGTTTTTACCTGGCGCATACGTCTTGTGTTTACTTTTTTAAACCAAAATAAGTTTATATGTATTTATTGAATTTCTGTAAGTTTCAGGTCGTTTACACCTTTGTTTGTAAAATTAACTCCTACCCAGAGCTGAATCCTACTTTTAGTGATTCCCCGGTCACCTATTGAACGCACCTTTAGACAGTCTTTTTTGTGATGTTTTCGATCCGTCACTGGATCCCAAAAGATATCAAATGGATGTTGGTCGCTTTATTGAAATATATACCAAGGTTTGGTCCAACTAGCAGATATTTAAAAGCGCATTTCCTTTTTATTTCGAAATCACGGAAACTGGTCCTGTAGTTATCAACAACTGTACCAATTAGGGGTGAAAATAAATGGCCCCTGGTCAAAGAACCTATTATCAAGTTTGAAAATGACTATTGTTACTGAAGTATCCTTGACTAAAGATAATTCATGTCGATTTTCAACGCCTTCTGTGCATTAGTTTTGATAAAATCCTTAAAGAACCTCGAAAAATCACAGTAACTGGTCGCGACCCAGTACACGTGCATAACATTTGTCATATCACAATTACGTGGTCATCGAACCAGAATGGAATAACAATGCAGTTTATAGTGATAATCAAGATATTAACATCGAAAGACCATATTTTCATTGATATTTATGATGAGAGAATTATAAATTAAAAGGAGCAAACATGTTCTTGGAATACAATTCATGATTTGGAACGAAACATACCTTTAAAAATTTGAACACTTAGATTTGTACTAAATGTTCATTCTACTTAAAGAATAATTTAGAACAAATTAATAGGAAGAAGGGATATGCATCAATTAATTGATTTTTTTTAATTTTAGACTAACACAATACATGTACGTACATTTACAAATAATATATATTTTACTTACATGTCTACCACAATAAAATGAATCTTTGTCCCATAGTCGTTTCTTGTTCTCAATACTTCAAAATCATGCATA
Organism: Argopecten irradians; assembly: GCF_041381155.1. Classification (NCBI taxonomy): domain Eukaryota; kingdom Metazoa; phylum Mollusca; class Bivalvia; order Pectinida; family Pectinidae; genus Argopecten; species Argopecten irradians. The sequence continues at coordinate 7,508,994 of NC_091140.1, read as the reverse complement.
TTTATCACTTAATTGGAACTGTTGTGGATATTTGACTATCAAACGTTAATACTGTTTGGTAGTAAACTATACAACTAACCATCGTTGGATAGTGAGATAGTGAAACTATGCATCTGTTATACACAATGGATAACATCACAGGATGTTTTTACATTATCTTAAAGAACACAATGGATAACATCACAGGATGTTTTTACATTATGTTCAAGAACACAATGGTTTTGTAAATCCTGCAAAAAACATACTCATCAGACAAACAACTTGGAGATATTGATTTAGCTTATCTTATGCATGGTAAATAACTATATTGATACACAGTAGTTCAAAATCACAAGGACACCGCCATAGGATTTTTATTCTCCCATACTTGACTAATAGAATCTTTCACCCCCTTTGGGGTGAGACAGGATAATCTCAACCCGAGGGGTAAGATTCTAAAGTTGTCAAACACGAGGTTTTGCCGAGTGTTTGACAGCTTAAGAATCTTATCCCGGGGGTTGAGATCTCCTGTCTCTTCTCAAAGAGGATGAATGATTCTTGTTCTCTTACCTCGTGCACCACTTTGTGTCTTTTATAAACATGTCACTTATGTAAGCGAGGATGACGTAACCTCAATACGTCGTCGTCTTCGTCGTCTTTGTGACGTCATTTAATTGTTGTGGTGACGTTATAATACTATTATCGCGAAGTCATGATACTGTTGTCGTGATGTCATACAATTGTTGAGCACGTGCAAAGATCTCGTGTAGCTTGTCTTTACCCTAGGGTGAAATAGAAAACACCGGTAAAACTGTGGATATCCCTGTATGGGGTAAGAGAATATTAGAATCGTACATGGGTCTGTGAAGTGGACATTTACATCTCAACCCGAGTGAAAGATTTTGGCCGGTCAACCCGAGGCTTTCCGAGGGTTGACGGCCAAAATCTTTCACGAGGGTTGAGATATAAATGTCCACTTTACAGACCCATGTTTGATTCTTTTTCTGCCATACTTACGTAGAAAAAATGATGAAATTCCAATTGGTCTCCTGCTTTTTCATCGCGCCATAATCGCAGGAACATTGTTATGCGTCAAAATTGATGACGCCATCTACAATGTGCGCCGCAGTTAAGCCGCATCTATTGATGACTTCACGTTATTGTCTAGCGCGTGTGAGCTGTCTTACACCCCCCTGTGTAAGATAGAGTTATTTTTACCCTTGCAACCACAGGATATCCCTGTGAAGTATGGGATAAAGGGTTATCCCATCCCAGGGTTGCTAGGGAAAAGATAACTCTGTCTTTTAACGTGGTAAAGAAAAGACAGCTAACACGCGTTAGACAATGACGTGACGTCATCATTAGATGCGGTGTCTATTATCGACGACGTCATTGATTTTGACGCATTGCGACATTCCTATGTTGGCGGCGCTTTGGAAATGTTTCTATATAACTGTATTTTCATCATATTTCGTTTAAGTATGGGAAAAAAGAATCAAACATGGGTTTGTCAGATGGACAGGGATATCTCAACCCTCATGAAAGATTGTGAACGTCAACTCTCGGCAAGCCTCGGGTTGACTAGCTAAAATCTTTCACTAGGATTGAGATATCCCTGTCCACCTGACAGACCCGTGTAAGACTCTATTAATTATTTCCATCCAAAAGTATATATGTATTAGAAAAGACGATTAGTCAAAGGGGAACTTTTGAACAACATGTGACATATTAGACACACTACATTTAATAGCACTATTTTGTCTTTAATTCTGATCCATTTGATAATACTGAATTATTTTATGATTTATACTACATGTACATTTACGTTTATAAGTCTTGTATTATCAATAAACATTTTTGAAATAAACGATGTATACAGATACACACAATCAGTTTTCACATCACATCATCGTAAAAGGGTGTTGACCTTCCTTAAATAACATTTACGATACTATGCTACGATTGTAACTAGAAATTAGAAATCTGATTAACATCAAATAACTCGAAAACACATTTCATAATCGAATACTATTTTACCAGTTGATAGGTTTAAGGGTGACAACTTGAAGTCCTTCCAATTTGTGCCCTTGGCTGTACAGGACCTACCCGAGGAGGGGACCGTTATCGGTAACAACATTGTCACACAACTTGATTGTGGCAAGCTTTGTTTTGGTCAGAAGTCGTGTGTAACTTTCTCAGTGGATACGGAGACTGGGCAGTGTGTTGGCTACGAGACAAACATTTATGGAAATGTTTTACAAAGGGAAAGACATCTACAGCCCCTTCTGGAGAGGCGATCGTTCTATTTTTTCAATTTCGGTACGTTTCAATCAACGCGACACGGACATATTTCTGCAATTAATTAGAGATTTCATTGAGAGTAAAAATTATACATTGTTATCTTCTTCTCAAATATTGTATATTCTTATTCAAATCTGGATATCAAAGATTTTATTTTTTCTATTGACAGGAAAATGAATATTTGAAATTACATTTCCATGTAATATCTAATTATTATTTCCTATTTGATAATTCATTTCTCTGTAGTTAAGTCTCTTCACCAGACCCCTGCTTCATTTGTAACTAGGTACGATTTCTGTTATGGACTATTTCATCACGGGACCCACTTTAAATCTAACACTGTGAACACTCATTGTGATAATGTAATATTTTTGTTATTATTTGAAGGGCTGACTCGAATGCTTACCGACTACGAACAGGACGTTACAGCTGTACTGATGTACAGAGTTTACACATCAAGGAAGACCCAACTCGAGGCAGCCCTGTTTTGCAGTAATTATTCCGCGGACCTGCTTATTATCAGCACCATTCCACAGTTAGACAGTGTTCAGACCAAAATCAACTCCAGCACAGTACTCAGTAAGTACATAGAAAAATATCGAACCGTTACAATCATAATAATCACTATCTACATTTAGGACAACCTCAATAAATCCAGTGAGGGATCTTAGAACAAGATCATACTCAGTAATCAGCAAATGGAAGTTGAACAGGGTCGATTCATGTACAGTAATCATTAAATGAATTATTAGATTAATTCAGAACAGGATTGCGATCAGCAAGACTGTCAGTGAATTAAATGCTACAAAATATGTCAACAAGGAATCTCAACCTTCATGAGAAGGAGACATCATGTTCATGTCAAATTAAAAATTGTGCATTTTAAGTATGTTGAAATAATTGTCAGGTTACCGCAAAATTAAGTACGTATGTAGTTTGAAGTATTCTACTTTTCTTGATACAATTACAAACAAGGGGAGATAATTCAATGCAATGGTTAACAATGGTTAAGTAAATAACATCCTATTAATCTTCAAGTGAAATGTAACACCCTCGAATAAAAACATCCATGTAATAATAATTCAAATATCCGTTACTTGCATCAATACAAATTATTGACACTATTTTTGTACCCAGGGCACGAAGGACCGTATTACGTAGGAGGTAGCAACACTACTGGAGTTTGGCAGTATGGCGAGAACTGGACCATTCCAGACAATCTGTGGTCATCTAGTCCGACTACCACCAGTGGTCAGTGTGTTGTTTTGACGAATGATGGGCTCAGCAGTTATGAGTGTGACGAGAAACTGTTCTTCATATGTGGAATATAACATGGCAAACTGACATAAGATAGCAAACACAAATGATGGGATTTGGTACATTTTTTTACGTTAAAGCAAATAGTGGCCGAGTCAAAAACATATATCCAGAGTTCAATGTTACATACACAGGGTCAATTTCGAAGGTTTACGAAACGTATGTTCAAAAAGGTTTTATTCTAGACATTACCAAAATACTTATGAAATACAACTTATATGAATATGTCTCAAAATTTTTCGACGATTGATCTTTTCCTTCTAGATATTGTTGGAAGGCATTAGTCCACAAATCTGTAACTATGTATGAAACAAATGCATGGAAATTGAAAATGTCAAAAGACGCAGAATTCACACGATTCTTATCATTACACGATTGTCTAAACCTTCATTACCTTTGGAAATTAGCTCTACGTCATCCAAATTGCCTTTAATACGTAAAAGATATTATGAAAATGATTGTGTCTGTCCATTTAGAAAATTCTGTAATATTATGTCACTGTTGTGGACTCTTTTACATTGATATTGTTAGTCATATTGTTGTAACTTGTTCATGAACTGAACAAATAAGAGATTATTTCATATGTTCAATTGTATCAGTCACAAGTATAGACTTTAAATTATTTATACTCCTCTCAGATTTCGAGCTACTACATGCATTATTAGGAGGTCCATTGGGCTATTCAATGGAAAGGTATGATATGGAATAATTCAGATTGATATCGTTGTATACTTTTAAAAAAAGATTTTCAATTTGTGTATGTAGCTGATTTACAATCAGTGCAAAACTTACTCGTGCATTTCTTTATAAATATATATATATTGAAAATATTTTGTTATAGAAATATCTGAGAGAATTATGCCCTCTTCTCTCTTTCTCTGATTTATAATAATTATGTTGTGTATTCTCCCCCTATTCTCTCTCTCTCTCTAATTTTGTACATATTTTTCCATGTTGTACACGTGTATTATAGAAATATTATCATTAGGTACTCTTCATTGTGGAGGAAAATAAAGATAATGATATTTCTTGGGTTAAATAGGACTATAAAATGGAATACTCACTCACATACAACGCTTCACATACATGACTGGCCGTCCTTAAATAAACTTTACTCTTAGAGGAAGCTCCTCATCCAACCAACTATTCGCCAAAGGTCTTCTAGATCCTAATTATTTACACGGGTCGCCCCATTGCGTCAATTGGCACTCAGTTTTCTCGAATTACAGCATTTAATAACAGCTCGACCTTGTTAAAGTCACCACATAGATATATTATCACAAAACCTGTAACGCAAGTATTACATGAAATCATAAATCAGAATAAATTCTTCCACCAATAACAGTACTGTACTGACATGTCGACCTTTATTCTAATTAACGTCAATGACACCGCCACAACAATATCCTACGTGTATAAATCCCTTACAAAATTGTAAACGGCAGGTAGATTCGTCCATATGCTAATTATTAACACATTTCCGTGTCTCTTAATTGAAATAGTGGCGTACTGTCAACTTTCGATTATATGCAAAACTATAATGTTGTACCAATTGTCAGAATTAATATACTAGCTTTTCTCTTACTTTGCGTAGTAGCGTACAGATTTGACCATGATCAATCATAAGAGCAATATATCTCACATAATTACCTTCACAACTCATCCTACATCTGTATTAACTGAATGATAAGATCACATTAATAGATCGTTTGATTAAAACAATAATAAATGTGACCGAAAGGTAAAAAAATCATTTAAATGAACAAAAGCACCCTCTGAAAATGTCACCCAGACGTAAATCTTGTGCATATTACTATCATTTGTGCACTAAAACGTTAAAGGCAGTGTAACACTGTAGATGTAACAGATTACAGTGTTGACGGTAGGAAATTACGTTCAATATGGAATGAAAAGAAGTAAGAGAACAGCCAACAAATCAAAATTATTTTTACATTGGTCAGCGATGGAAAGGCCGTTTTTACTGTTCGTTCATTGTTACCAATTATTCTGACTTAACAGTTTTACATCATACGAAAAAAAACATTCGTTGGTATTTTATTTGTGTGTTATTTATCTTATCTTGTTAATTTGATATCAGGTGATCATGTTTGTTTCATGTGTGTTTTGTTGAAGGGGAAGACCGTCTTACAACAATATTTGGTTATTCAATTATTCAGAAGCCCACTTGAAATGAGTGATATATGTACATATATGTACGTGTGTTCTTTGTGCTTGATGTATATCTCGTAGTTTTGTTATATGACAAAGTACCGACTGTACTGCCAGCATAATTGTACTGAACTCTAGTAATCTACTGTCATTTTGTACATAATTTTAATAACATTTGTATCACAAACACGAAGTGTAGGATGATTATATTTATTGAATCACGATGATTGGTTTCATTCAACATATAATGATGTTAGAACTGGTTATTATACTTAAGAACGTACCATTTTATTAGGACTGGTATACAAATATACTCAGTCTGTCCCGTTTTCGATGGATTCGTACAACACTAAGAGCTGATAGTGTTAATTGTTTAGCTTTGAACTTCATACCTAGATATTTAGAGACTGGGGTCGTCCATCGGTTTAAGGATTAAACAGCTATTGAGACTTAAATGAGTTTACAAGGGAGACTACAGAATGCTCGAAAAGACTTCAGGCAAATCAATACGCCGATTCCGGGATACAAGGAACTCTTCTGGGTAGGAGGTAGAAAACGTTGATTTGGTCATGTGACCGCGAAAACATTAGGGCACAGTTTTCCGTCATGGCGGTAACATTTATAGGCAGAGAATATCAATATACTTGCTCGATAACACAACTAAGATAAATTGTTATGTTTTGTGTTTCTTTTTGGATAAAAGTACCAAGGTAAGTTATAAAAAATATTTGTTGGTGAGACGTCAGATACCGTTGATTTCCAACTGCCGTAATTTACATGTCATATTTTCTTGTGAAGCGTCTAAATTCAATTTTCGTGCATATTAGGTTATATGTGATACAAAATGTTATGATAATCAATTTGAAATGTTCTGTCATAATATGTAATTTTCCAATGATGAACAATCAATACATATGCCGCCATGTCGTTTCAGATGTGCCCTAAATAAAGTCACGTGGTGATGAAAGTCACATTTAATAAACTGACTGAATGTTGTATTCCGAAAACGGCGTATTATAATATACTTAAATAAATCCTTAAGCTATATAAATAGTATCACTTGATGTGCGATTAAACTAAAAAACAAAATGTTTCCTTACCGAGTCTACATTGAAGTATCTAATTGATTTGTAATGATCGTGAATTCTATTCAAGTTGCCTACATTTGTAAGTAGGAAGGACGTAGTCTTTGCATGGCGTCCAATTCTTCTGATATCCAATCCTTTGTGTTATGCTTTTATCAATAAAATCATTGAAAATGAACCTGTTTTATATTTATTACTTATCAAGACAGATTTTCTGGGGGAAAACCTTCGTTGTATTTAGCTTCTCAATTGATGTAGAAATGCTTACTTTATATAAAGAAACTCGTTAACTTGCCGCTACCCAAATTGGTAAACTTTTGAAAAAAAAATGTTAAAATTTTTAACGAACATGTATGCTTGAATCCAGATTTTGCTTTTTAACATTCCACAAAGAGATGCCTCCAGTTTTAATTTTATGATTTGTTTACTTGTCTACAATGCATATATTTTAAATAGAGAGCTTTGAAGCATGCCCGGTCCAGTCCTGTATTTCAGTAGTTTTTAGTACCCAAAATGGTACACCACCATATAAGAAGCCATCTCAATTGATACAAATGTTTTTATAGACACCATAAGGTACTCTGAACATAACAAGAAGACTCTTCACGAAAAAAATAGTTCAAACAATCTGTTTGGGGTGAAAAATGCAAATTTCCGGAAAGAGCCTCAAAGTCCACATTTTAACTATTTTTTCGTAAATATTCTTCTTGTCATTTTCAGAGTACCTTATAGTGTATATAAGAGCACTTGTATCAATTAAAATATGTCTTCTTATATGCTATATTTGTGATCCGCCATTTAAACAGCCATTTGTATTTACAACAATAGGCTCCTGCGCTATTCGCTGGTCCGATTTTGCCAAACAAACTGTTGGAGTACCTGGCATAGTCACTACTGAACACGATAGCATGTTTATTTGGTGCCATCAATGCAATTCACACGAGTTCTATGTCTTCTCCAGAAATATACATTTTTCTCTTTTTTTACTGAAATTTACAAGCAGCTTCACAAATTACTTATCAACAGTAAGACTGACAGTTAGTCAGGGTATATACCAACAATTAATGAAATTAGTTCTGTTCAATAGCAGCACAGTAATGCGTTTTAGGCTTGCAAAATATCACTGGTTAAAGCCATTACATGAACCTTAAGGAAATTTCAAACATTTTTTAGTGGCTTTAAGTCACATAGCTGTCAAAAATATCCCATTCAGCAATGTTGTTTTCCGTGTTTGAATATGTATAGTGTCTTTAGGGTTGTCGCACGATGTCTTTTCACAAATGTTTTCATAATTTCATTATTCTCATGTTGAAATAGAGATAATAAGCAACAGGAAAGAATATGACATATAAAAATTGACACAGTTACTGTTAAGCACCTTAATATTTGTTGAGGACAGTAAGTGTCAATATAGATTGTAAACTGAACAATTCTGCTTCATATGCAATGTATATTAAAAGTATACTAATTTGGGTAGCGTACCAATTTGGGTAGCGTCACGTGAGTTTTCTCTGCAACGGAAGGCAAAAAACGAGAAAATGTATGTCTTGATTACCTCAAGGGCTTAACATTATTTTCAAATCCACAATACTTGCTTCAAATTAACAGCATATTTGAAACTACTTTTTTCCAAAATATCATGATATCGCCGTAAAAATGAGGCATGTTTATAAATCAAAAACGAATATCCTTTCTCCAAACCTTTACCAACAAGAAAATAATTGGCATATTTTCCATTAAAACATCTTTTTTACTGTAAACTTGCTAATATTTGCAGGCGTTTTATTTTCCCAACATTTGTAAAAGGTAGCATATACAGCCCAGCCTGTCATATCAATGATGCTTAGGAACCCGTCAAAGATGATTCGCGGAAATAAGTGTTAAAGTGGTCTTATTTAGGGCGTGAACATTATACATAGGATGGTCGTTAATCAATATGTAGTTGAACAACTACTCATACTGGTGGATTAATATCATAGCTAAATAGATAAAAGTCCATCTTGTACATCTCCTGGATCTGAGATAGGATACGTTTAGGCATAACTTTGTATGCCTCTACTAACGCTTGTCTCCGCTGCGCCTTTCGTTCTGTGCTTGATAGCGGGTGGGTTGTCATCTCTGATAAAACAGCCTTGGTGATTGTCTCAAGGTTAACACTGTTTTCATCCTTAAATGTTGATATCGGAAACGGTTTATCAGTTTTAATGTAGCCCTGGATCTTAAACCCTTCCCACATTTTCATGAAGAAGGCAAGTTTGTTGTTACAACAGGCTTGCATCGTTTTACTGTCATGATCGTTCCACATGGTTTCTATAACGCCCTCCATTGCCTTATTGGTACCAGACCCGTGAAACATGTTGGTCAGGGTGGCTTTGACATCGTTACTGATGTCCAGCTGACTCATGATGTATTCTGTGTCCTTGGTCAATGTCTCTTGCTTTATAACATACTGATATTCAACATCACAAACCCTACATAAGGTGTACACAGGACACCAGTGACGGTTAATTTTAGCTCCCTGAAGAGCTTTTGTTGTCTCACTGTCTACAAAATCCTGGAATGATACATCGTATCCACACTTACCGGCGTCTGTCATGAAGTATCCTTTACCCAGTGATCGGGCGAGGGCTTGTGCGGCTTGTGGAAATCTCAACAAAAAGAATTTATCTATAAATGCAGAAAATAATCTGGAGTAGGGGTCCCGGGAAACAACGACTCCTTTTGTACCAAGTGGCTGGGGATGAGGCGGCATATGTTTGGTCAGCCCACTACTTAATCCATGAATCTTACTTCTTGAGATACCGAAAGCTTCGGCGGCTGGTAATCCCTTGTCGACTATTAAAAACACGATTGCCCAAAATGTACTTCCTGCCTTTGCGACCTTACAGACACTTATATTCAGGTTCTGTGATTGAAAGAAAAGTGCCTGGCCTTGTTGGTATTTAATTCTATAATACTCTTTTCGAGTTGATTGGTAACAGCCCTTCTGTAAGTGACTAGTGCGATTTGTCCACACATCTATCTTTCCCGAGTCAGCATACTGGGCACTCATTTTGATCTGGTCTTGCTTGAACTCCTGATCTGAAAACAGCAGAGTATGTCTATAAACAAATATCAAAATGATAGCAAGACCAAAGTGGGTCTTTAAAAAATATCAAAAAGGTAGTCAGGCCAATTATTCTGCAGCTACATATGTAGCTCATCTCAAAGAATATTCCCCATCTGTCAATAACGATTGTACTACATAACAACAATAAACTGCACTACATCAATACAATGTAATGTACTACATAACTACAATGCAATACACTACATAATCACAATTTACTGTACTACATAACTACAATGTAATGACCTATATAGTTGCAATGTAATGCACTACATAACTACAATGCAATGTACTACATAACTACACTGTAATGTACTAGAAAACCACCATGTAATGTACTACATAACTACAATGTACTGTACTACATAACTACAATCTACTGTAGTACATAACTACAATTTAATATACTAGATAACCACAATGTAATGTACTACATAACTACAATGTACTGTACTACATAACTACAATTTACTGTAGTACATAACTACAATGTAATGTACTATATAACTGCAATGTAATGTACTATATAACTACAATGTAATGCACTACATAACTACAATGCAATGTACTACATAACTACAATGCAATGTACTACATAACTACAACATAATGTACTATATAACTACAATGCAATGTACTACATAACTACAATGTAACGTACTACATAACTACAACAAAATGTACTATATAACTGCAATGTAATGTACTACATAGCTACAATGTTATGTACTACATAACTACAATTTATTGTACTACATAACTACAATGTTATGCACTACATAACTACAATGCAATGTACTACATAACTACAATGTAATGCACTACATAACTGCAATGCAATGTACTACATAACTACAATGCAATGTACTACATAATTACAACAAAATGTACTACATTACTGCAATGTAATGTACTACATAATTACAATGTTATGTGCTACATAACTACAATGTAATGCACTACATAACTACAATGCAATGTACTATATAACTGCAATGTAATGTACTATATAACTACAACATAATGTACTATATAACTGCAATGTAATGTACTACATAACTACAATGTTATGTACTACATAACAACATTTTATTATACTACATAACTACAATGTAATGCACTACATAATTACAATGCAATGTACTACATTATAACAATGTAATACACTACATAACTACAATGTACTATGAATTACTACAATGCAATGTACTACATAACTACAAAATAATGCATTACATAACAACAATACAATGTGCTACATAACTACAATGTAATGTACTACATAACTACAATGCAATGTACTACATAACTAAAATGTAATGCACTACATAACTACAATGTCATGTGTTACATAACTACAATACAATGTACTACATAACTACAATGCAATGTACTACATAACAACAATACAATGTGCCACATAACTATAATGTAATGTACAACATAACTACAATGCAATGTACTACATAACTACAATGTAATGCACTACATAACTACAATGTAATGTACTACATAACTACAATACGATGTACTACATAGCTACAAAATAATGCATTACATAACAACAATACAATGTGCTACATAACTTCAATGTAATGCACTACATAACTACAATGCAATGTACTACATAACTAAAATGTACTGTACTACATAACTACAATCTACTATAGTACATAACTATAATTTAATATACTAGATAACCACAATGTAATGTACTACATAACTACCATGTACTGTACTAAATAACTACAACTGTAGTACATAACTACAATGTAATGTACTATATAACTGCAATGTAATGTACTAAATAACTAAAATGTAATGCACTACATAACTACAATGCAATGTACTACATAATCACAATGTAATGTACTACATAACTACAACATAATGTACTATATAACTACGATTTACTGTAGTACATAACTACAATGTAATGTACTGTATAACTGCAATGTAATGTACTACATAACTAAAATGTACTATACATTACTACAATGCAATGTACTACATAACTACAAAATGATGCATTACATAACAACAATACAATGTGCTACATAACTAAAATGCAATGTACTTCATAACCACAATGTCATGTGCTACATAACTACAATACAATGTACTATATAACTACAATACAATGTACTACATAACTACAATGTAATGTACTACATAACTACAACAAAATGTACTATATAACTGCAATGTAATGTACTACATAGCTACAATGTTATGTACTACATAACTACAATTTAATGTACTACATAACTACAATGTTATGCACTACATAACTACAATGCAATGTACTACATAACTACAATGTAATGCACTACATAACTGCAATGCAATGTACTACATAACTACAATGTAATGTACTACATAATTACAACAAAATGTACTACATAACTGCAATGTAATGTACTACATAATTACAATGTTATGTGCTACATAACTACAATGTAATGCACTACATAACTACAATGCAATGTACTATATAACTGCAATGTAATGTACTATATAACTACAACATAATGTACTATATAACTGCAATGTAATGTACTACATAACTACAATGTTATGTACTACATAACAACAATTTATTATACTACTTAACTACAATGTCATGCACTACATAACTACAATGCAATGTACTACATAACTACAATGCAATGTACTACATAACTACAATGTGATGTACTACATAACTACAATGCAATGTACTACACAACTATACAAAATAATGCATTACATAACAACAATACAATGTGCTACATAACTAAAATGCAATGTACTTCATAACCACAATGTCATGTGCTACATAACTACAATACAATGTACTATATAACTACAATACAATGTACTACATAACTACAATGCAATGTACTACATAACTAAAATGTAATGCACTACATAACTACAATGTCATGTGTTACATAACTACAATACAATGTACTACATAACTACAATATAATGTGCTACATACCTATAATGTAATGTACAACATAACTACAATGCAATGTACTACATAACTACAGTGTAATGCACTACATAACTACAATGTAATGTATTACATAACTACAATGCAATGTACTACATAACTAAAATGTAATGTACTACATAACTACAATCTACTATAGTACATAACTATAATTTAATATACTAGATAACCACAATGTAATGTACTACATAACTACCATGTACTGTACTACATAACTACAATTTACTGTAGTACATAACTACAATGTAATGTACTATATAACTGCAATGTAATGTACTATATAACTAAAATGTAATGCACTACATAACGACAATGCAATGCACTACATAACCACAATGTAATGTACTATATAACTACAACATAATGTACTATATAACTACAATTTACTGTAGTACATAACTACAATGTAATGTAATATATAACTGCAATGTAATGTACTACATAACTAAAATGTACTATACATAACTACAATGCAATGTACTACATAACAACAATGTAATGTACTACATTACTACAATGCAATGTACTACATAACTACAAAGTAATGTACTACATAACAACAATACAATGTGCTACATTACTAAAATGCAATGTACTTCATAACTACAATGTAATGCACTACATAATACAACGCAATGTACTACATAACTACAATGCAATGTACTACATAACTACAATGTGATGTACTACATAACTACAATGCAATGTACTACATAACTACAAAGTAATACATTACATAACAGCAATACAATGTGCTACATAACTACAATGCAATGTACTTCATAACTACAATGTCATGTGCTACATAACTACAATACAATGTACTACAATGTGCTACATAACTATAATGTAATGTACAACATAACTACAATGCAATGTACTACATAAATAAAATGTAATGCACTACATTACTACAATGTCTTGTGTTACATAACTACAATACAATGTACTACATAACTACAATACAATGTACTACATAACTACAATGCGATGTACTACATAACAACAATACAATGTGCTACATAACTATAATGTAATGTACAACATAACTACAATGCAATGTAATACATAACTACAATGTAATGCACTACATAACTACAATGTAATGTACTACATAACTACAATACGATGTACTACATAGCTACAAAATAATGCATAACATAACAACAACACAATGTGCTACATAACTACAATGTAATGTACTACATAACTACAATGTAATGTACTATATAACTGCAATGTAATGTACTATATAACTAAAATGTAATGCACTACATAACTACAATGCAATGTACTACATAACTACAATGTAATGTACTACATAACTACAACAACATAATGTGCAATATAACTACAATTTACTGTAGTACATAACTACAATGTAATGTACTATATAACTGCAATGTAATGTACTACATAACTAAAATGTACTATACATAATTACAATGCAATGTACTACATAACTACAATGTAATATACTACATTACTACAATGCAATGTGCTACATAACTACAATGCAATGCACTTCATAACTACAATGTAATGCACTACATAACTACAATGCAATGTACTACATAACTACAATGCAATGTACTACATAACTACAATGTGATGTACTACATAACTACAATGCAATGTACTACATAACTACAAACTAATGCATTACATAACAACAATACAATGTGCTACATAACTACAATGCAATGCACTACATTACTACAATGTATTGTGTTACATAACTTCAATACAATGTACGACATAACTACAATACAATGTACTACATAACTACAATGCGATGTACTACATAACAACAATACAATGTGCTACATAACTATAATGTAATGTACAACATAACTACAATGCAATGTAATACATAACTACAATGTAATGCACTACATAACTACAATGTAATGTACTACATAACTACAATACGATGTACTACATAGCTACAAAATAATGCATAACATAACAACAACACAATGTGCTACATAACTACAATGTAATGTACTACATAACTACAATGTAATGTACTATATAACTGCAATGTAATGTACTATATAACTAAAATGTAATGCACTACATAACTACAATGCAATGTACTACATAACTACAATGTAATGTACTACATAACTACAACATAATGTGCAATATAACTACAATTTACTGTAGTACATAACTACAATGTAATGTACTATATAACTGCAATGTAATGTACTACATAACTAAAATGTACTATACATAACTACAATGCAATGTACTACATAACTACAATGTAATATACTACATTACTACAATGCAATGTGCTACATAACTACAATGCAATGTACTTCATAACTACAATGTAATGCACTACATAACTACAATGCAATGTACTACATAACTACAATGCAATGTACTACATAACTACAATGTGATGTACTACATAACTACAATGCAATGTACTACATAACTACAATACAATGTACTACATAACTACAATGTGATGTACTACATAACTACAATACAATGTACTACATAACACATACTACATCAATGTACTACATAACTACAATGTGATGTACTACATAACTACAATACAATGTACTACATAACTACAATGCAATGTACTACATAACTACAAAATAATGCATTACATAACAACAATACAATGTGCTACATAACTACAATGCAATGTACTTCATAACTATAATATCATTTGCTACATAACTACAATACAATGTACTACATAACTACAATACAATGTACTACATAACTACAATGCGATGTACTACATAACAACAATACAATGTGCTACATAACTATAATGTAATGTACAACATAACTACAATGCAATGTAATACATAACTACAATGTAATGCACTACATAACTACAATGTAATGTACTACATAACTACAATACGATGTACTACATAGCTACAAAATAATGCAAAACATAACAACAACACAATGTGCTACATAACTACAATGTAATGTACTACATAACTACAATGTAATGTACTATATAACTGCAATGTAATGTACTATATAACTAAAATGTAATGCACTACATAACTACAATGCAATGTACTACATAACTACAATGTAATGTACTACATAACTACAACATAATGTGCAATATAACTACAATTTACTGTGGTACATAACTACAATGTAATGTACTATATAACTGCAATGTAATGTACTACATAACTAAAATGTACTATACATAACTACAATGCAATGTACTACATAACTACAATGTAATATACTACATTACTACAATGCAATGTGCTACATAACTACAATGCAATGTACTTCATAACTACAATGTAATGCACTACATAACTACAATGCAATGTACTACATAACTACAATGCAATGTACTACATAACTACAATGTGATGTACTACATAACTACAATGCAATGTACTACATAACTACAAAATAATGCATTACATAACAACAATACAATGTGCTACATAACTACAATGCAATGTACTTCATAACTATAATATCATTTGCTACATAACTACAATACAATGTACTACATAACTACAATACAATGTACTACATAACTACAATGCGATGTACTGAATAACACCAATACAATGTGCTACATAACTATAATGTAATGTACAACATAACTACAATGCAATGTACTACATTATAACAATGTAATACACTACATAACTACAATGTACTATGTATAACTACAATGCAATGTACTACTTAACTACAAAATAATGCATTACATAACAACAATACAATGTGCTACATAACTACAATGTAATGTACTACATAACTACAATGCAATGTACTACATAACTAAAATGTAATGCACTACATAACTACAATGTCATGTGCTAAATAACTACAATACAATATACTACATAACTACAATACAATGTACTACATAACTACAATGCTATGTACTACATAACAACAATACAATGTTCTACATAACTATAATGTAATGTCCAACATAACTACAATGCAATGTACTACATAACTACAAATGTAATGCACTACATAACTACAATACGATGTACTACATAACTACAATTTATTGTACTACATAACTACAATGTTATGTACTACATAACTACAATTTATTGTACTACATAACTACAATGTAATGGACTTCATAACTATCCTGCCAAAAAATTTGAATTGTTTGCTTAAAAAATCAATTTGCAGTAAAAAAAATAATAGAAAACATCATTATAAATGGGTATAAAAAAGGAATAAAGTATATTTTATTAACAGAAATAATTAAAAAATAAAACATATCTTCATAAGATGGACACGCCTTGTAAGCTATTGCCACATACCCAAAGGCCTAGTATTAGAAAACATCATTTTAGACCCTTTCCTTTTTAAATAATAAAAAAAATAGATAAAAAAATCACATATAAAATAGTTATGTACCTAGACCTTTAACACCGCAAAATTTGAAAAAAATTCGGGTCGTGGGCGGATTTTGCATCCCCACCTTTCGCGAATAACTCGGGTTATTGGAAATCGCGAAAATGAATCGCCGCAAAAAATGTTCAAGCACATGTACAGTGGAAACAATGGAGGTGACATCGCGGAATTAAATTGCCGTGGACAAGTCGTACAATAAGTTGATTTACAGTATATTAATGGAGGATTGTCGGTAAGTGTCCTAGATCAGGACTATGTATTCCCGAATATGGTGTAAAATGTGCCCGTGTACAGCGGTATTAAATTGTATAATATATATATATATGTATATACATCTATACCAACAGAAATATGTTTACGATATTGAGAATGGATTAAGAAGTGATAAGCTAACTATAATATACAACTCACCTCGATTGTCTACAATATTCACAAAACTAAAGCATTCGGTCATGCGGACGCTCCCAGATGATCCTCTCCACGGATTTATAAATACGTCGAATGTCAACACTGCACCAGGAAGTTAGATACGACATAAACACGACATACCCCTGTCATACTAACAGACCGTTACAATGTCTTCTAAATGGTATACACTCCCACAAATAAATGTATTGAAAACAAATTGATACAATCTCAT
Organism: Argopecten irradians; assembly: GCF_041381155.1. Classification (NCBI taxonomy): domain Eukaryota; kingdom Metazoa; phylum Mollusca; class Bivalvia; order Pectinida; family Pectinidae; genus Argopecten; species Argopecten irradians. The sequence goes on along the minus strand of NC_091140.1, from coordinate 7,490,992 downwards.
GATGGCGATATTATATGCAGATATACTTTACTTTAAGAATTTAAAACGCCGTATTAGTTTAGGTTTGCCTTGAATAATATCCATGCATATAATGTATAGGACCAAATAACAAATGTTATATCAATGACTGTATATATTCAAAGGTTCTGTATAAGCTTAAGTAATATGTTACAATTGCATAGAAACACAGCCCACAGCCCAATTACTACTAGTTGTCCCCCCTTAATCAACACTACTCTTTTTATTTTTTGTTATTTAAAAAAGCCCAGTGTCTGAAATGTTCGTGTTATTAAACCTATCTGTACATACAAACTATTTAAATGGGACATTCTTTCTTAAAGATGCTCCACCGCTGAAAAATGGCATTTTTCACTATCAAAAACAGGAGCAGACGATTAAGTATTTTTCTTCAGTTACAAAAGTTACTTACTTTACACCATTACCACCATTGAAAAGTTTGAGCTTCTAATTTTACTTCAAGTTGAAATATGAAAAATAATTAATTGCATCCCGAAAAAATTCCGTGTCACTATATCCTATATGGAATGTAGTACTGATTGCGCATGCACCAAAGGCGAAATAAATTATTTTATATTATTTGTTGTGTTAATTAGTATACAAATATTTCATGGGTTACTGTGCTCTAGTTCATAATATTTAACCCGAGGTGATGGTAATCCCAAAATGTTATCGGCACGAGGCCGAGTGCAATATAACATTTGGTTATTACCATCACCGAGGGATAAATATTATGAACTAGAGCACAGTAACCCATGAAATATTTGTTTTATTACATAATCAATTGATCACCAGTTTTTTAGTTGATCTTTGATAAATTCCAGAATCACAGATCAAAATCTTCATCACCGTATCGTACGGGAAACATTCTAATCATATTGAAGATTGGCGTCTAGTCCACGTACTTCATGGCGTAACTCCACTTTTCATGTCGTATTGCATTCTTTTAAATTATTAAAACTATATGCAGCCTTTTAATCCAATAGATTCGTCGTTTTTGTCCTCTACTTGATAAAACCAGCTGTCAAGCAAGGGAGCAACGTCTATGGCGTGCTTGATCCGACATCTATAAAGCTAGCGCGAAATTGAGCGTGAACCTTTGTGACGTCATAATAACGTAACTCACTTACGCGCGATTTCTCGGAGGTTTTCTACAAAGCTAGACAACAACGACGAGGTGTTCCAAAGCCATGCAATATAACATCTCAAACCGTGCAATATAACGTTTCCATGGTAGCGTGCAATATAACTTCGAACTGTGCAATATCACAAAGTTTTATTGAACGGTCGGGATAATAGCTGAAAATATTATATTTCCTCATATATAGACTGGTGTAAGCAAATTATGTAATAAACACATATATACACGATTAAACACCAATTATTGTTCAAATGATGAATATCATTTATGCTCTGTCGGCGGTGGAGCATCTTTAATTATTTAGCATTTTTGATTCATTTACTATTTGAGTAAATCGTATGCTTTATATCTGTGCTATTTCTTTTTGATTTTAAACGAAAAACGTTGAAACAATCATTTCTACAAAGCGATAACACTTTTGGGAAAAAGAAACATTGCTCTTTTCATCTCATTGGACTTGGACATAGCCAATGCAGGTACATAGCAACGGAGCACTTTACATACCTACAGAATATAGCTAAACGATTCCAATTCAAGATTTCAGAGTCCAACCCATGTGAAAATTAGTGTATAGTAATAATTTGGATTGCTGAATATAATGGTAACACTCTCGAAAATATTGGTTGTCATAGTAACAACATGATGGCCTCTTATTGGTGGAATTTTACATATTTTCAGATTTAAGTGAATAGGGTATATAGGGGTTAGGAAGTATGCTGAGTAACACGTGAACATGTCAAATATGGTTGGTTTCCATTGTAAAAAGGGGCGACTCTGATTGGTTAACCGTTATATATTTTATGTACATGAATACGTGAAAATTGGTACATATGTATTATGAGGTAAGCGGGATAAGGTAGAAACAGTTCTAAAAGACATTGTTGTCAAAGTAACGAAATCAGATAATTTTTATCTTCAATATAGGGAATGATTATCTTATTTTGTATCTTTTAAATTTGAGTTGTTAATAAAAAGGAGTTAAAACACATATAATGTAGCAATGCACATAGACACTGCAACATTTGAAAGAAACCGGATCATTGGCAGAATTTGCATCCCCATCTTTCCACCATTTAAGTGCAAGATTAATAGAATCTTACATGGGTCTGTGAAGTGGACAGGGATATCTCAACCCGAGTGAAAGATTTTTGGCCGGTCAACCCGAGGCTTGCCGAGGGTTGACGACCAAAATCTTTCACGAGGGTTGAGATATCCCTGTCCACTTCACAGACCCATGCTTGATTCTTTTTCTCTCATACTTAGTAGAAAAAATGATGAATTTCCACTTGGTTTCCAGTTTTTTCATCGCGCCATTATCGCAGGAACGTCGTTATGCGTCAAAACTGATGACGTCATTTACAATGCGCGCCGCAGTTACGCCGCATGTATTGATGACGTCACGTTATTGTCGAGTGCGTGTTAGCTGTCTTACACCCCCCTGTGTAAGATAGAGATATCTTTTCCCTAGCAACTACGGGATATCCCTGTGAAGTATTGGAGAAACCTGTATTCTTTTATATCTGAAGTGATTTATGAATTATATCTTTTGGCGATACTAAAATCGTGGTTAATCAATATGGTGACCGCGACTAAAACACTTCGTGGAAAGAATTAATTGTCAATATTACTTGTAAAGAAATTATAAAACATGTATCAAAATTTATCAAACTGAAAGCATTGAATATTAATCAACTTAATTGAAGTATGAAAAACATTAATTTGTTTGTCTGATACTACTTCCATGTGACATGCAGTAACAACAGAAACTCATATCCAAAAAAACAGTTCATTCCTTAACATGACTATATATTTTTGTATTTCAAATTGTTAAACTAAATAACGAAGATATAAAATAACAAACATACAATAAAACCACGTTGTTGATTGTATGTGTATTTTTAATAAAATTAACCATTCAGTCAGGAGATCATTCATGTTATGATACTAATGGTTTTTGTATAGTGCATGTATAGACAAAGGCTAAACACATAAAATAAAGTGAATATATAACACACCTCATTCTTTTATTATCTTATTCATTCAATTTATCTATATGCTGTCTGTATGAAAATGACGAGATAACAATCTTTAAATTAGACGAACTTGCTTAAGATACTGAGTAATTCTGAGTCTTTCAATATATCTAACTGATCGTTACATAAGCAAGGTTGAAATCGAATACGGACTGCATAGCACCCCTAATGCTTTGTTTGTGAAAGGAATAGGTGATCTCTATCCTATAAAGTTGTAAAATACGCGTTAAAATTTCCATCGTGAGTATTCTTAGTTTAGCTTCCAGAGCCTTGACCTCGATCCCTGCGACCAGCCAAAACGTTTAAAACCACATCCACCCCCACCGATTCAAACCTTTGGTGGTTGTAGGGGATAAAACCATCTAGTTAACTTCCCCGCAGAACCCGTAGCCCCCTCTTCTATAAACATGTTATCGGGTAAGGTTCCTTTACTGAGTTGGAGATAGTCGCAACTGACTAAGTCGCTTTTGAACCTATTGTCCATTACAAATGTAATACGTCGGATGTGACTTCGCTGACTGCTCAGACCAACTCAGTACGGTTTTCTGTTCACCCACACGAATTGTGTAACAGAAAATCCTATCACGAGTACAGCGACTAACCCCTCTTCTTTCTCTCCTATAATCATCAATCGTTGAGTCAATCGCAGTTGCACCTGGTATGAAGTGTCACATTCCCCCCCCCGGGCCAAATAACAATACTCATAGTAATAGGAACGTCTGATCCTTATCGGTGACCGGCTGCTAGTTCATAGTCCATCTGATGACTGCGCCAATGAGAACATGCAAGTCCAGCTTGGTTTGGTAAGATCCCAGTCTCTCTTGTTTGCAATAACTCCTATGATATTTCAAATCTGGCAGAATGGGCACTAGTGCTTGAAAAGTCCATCTACTCTAGAATTATAGCGTGTATGTCCATCTACTTCCGGTTTGGAAAGTAGGATCCGTGTACATGGTCCAAGATTTTTCCGTAGGGATGTTCGAAGCAGTTTTTTTTTGCAATCTCCGAATTTCATACTGTAATTTGTCATTTTTCCGGACACGTCCAGGATTGTTTTGCGTCTATGAAGAGTATGCTTTTTTTGTTATGCCACCGTTCTCTGGGTTCGTACGGATGTCCCCCTGATTGATCTCCTCAAAGATGTCAAGCAAACTACACGGAAGGTGTACAACGTTTTATTTTGAAATCAGATAAAGGATGAATGCATCTCATTATGAGGTTTCGAAAGAGACCGCTGAAGTTCTAAAAGGTCCGACTACCTGTTCACAGTTTGCAATTAATCGAATACCATCCGGACCCTAGATGTCTGTTAGTAAGTTTTCGAACATCTACTAAGTCCATCCATGCGGTTCGCAACATCTCCCGCCGCGAGTCCCCCGACCAGTTGGCCTGATATGGAATTCCTATAACTGAAGCCTGCTTCCTCAACCTGTTGTGTAAAGGCTGTGATCTTCCACTGATTTTCCTACTCATAAAAATATACAGGAGTTTTAAAATGTTATATGATAAATACAAAATATTTCTGTATTCGTAATGAAGTGTGTTTTTGTTTTCCACAAATCTGCGAGATAACGATCTAGATTCACCTATTTAAATATGTCCACATTTTTAATCATTCACTAAGTTCTGTCATTAACCGAAAGACAAAAAACCAACTCATTTATCATTATTTCCCAGACACTATCGGAAAATATAGATAGGTATCATTGGCTTTGGAATCAGAGTAATCGAACCTTTCTTCTATAAGGATTGGTCAAATATTTTCGTAAAGTTGATTGGTGTAAACGACATAAGAATGATTAATCTCGATTCGGTAACCAAATAACAATACCAGCTCAGATCAATATACACACCTCCCCACTGTCCAGTACCATGTACTTGGCTCCTGGTTTGAAGATAGACACATTTGCCGGCTCGTGTCCATAACAGCCAGATCGCTGGACATGGGAGGGTACTTACAGTACAGACGCAGGCCAGCCTACGGCCCTCCTAAAACGTCCAATCACACTCTAGTGTGTTGCGACGCAAGGAATGCCTTGGCTGTAACCAAAGATCTTTAATGATGACAGAAGGCGAAACCCTCTTGAAATGTAAGATATTTTGATTAGACTAGTTATTCATACATTATTTCCGGAAGTTTATGCCGATCTGTTTAATGCTCTAATACAACTAGACTATTCAATGTGCAGAGTCTGAATAGCGTACAAAATAGTTTTTCTAGATTTTACAGTTACATTAGGAAAGATAGTATTATATCAATTAAATAGTAAATTACAGTTTGCGAAATACTATTAAGTATTTAAATAACTAAAGTTACTGTATACCAGAATAATTTTCTGATTCTAAGTAGTAGCTCAGAATGAGTGTCAATGGGGACCCAATTTTAGAGGCTAATGCTCTGGCTGTTTGCAATGTTTCTGTCAGTGACTGAGCTGACTCAAGTTTTGGGCCTGAGCTGAGGAATTGTCTTTTTTTCACTGGTCAATACCAACTATGGGTATACGACACTACGATCACACGCTGACGTACTGACCGAGTACAGGTAACGGGTGTCATTCGATACCAGTGTTCAGTAACACAGGGGACGTGTTCCGAGTGAACAAAGAGACAAGGTTCATGCCAAAGCACTCGTGCCGCGAGTAAAAGGGTGACTCGGGATTGTAGTCACAGTGTACTCGGTAATTGGTGTTCGTTGGTTTAATTTTTACTTGTACACGAGAACTGACTGTCATAGTGATATCAGCCCTTTTCTGCACCCTGTTGTATAGAATAAGGAAGAGTGCTCAAGGTGATTCAGTTTTGTATTTTACCATGATAATAATCGGATCATGTTGGTAACATGTGATTATTAGTCGAGGTAACTATCCTATTTATTTGGGTTAAATTGTCGCATATTTAGTTTATTGTTTTTAACATGCCTGTCCAAGATTAGAACTTGGTTAACGGACCGTAACGACAGTTTGTATTGGCAGTACAGGGTTTTAAAGCAACAGCAAAATCGGTCATGCGAACCTTACAATACCAAATGAGAAACAACAACCAAAAGGGCTTGTAACTATCATACAATACGTTAATAAACAGTTTCTTATTGCTCTCAATCAAGACTGATATGCGCCTGAATGATGTGTACGAGTACCGAATCGTAAAAGTTATGAATGGGGAATAGGTCCTGACAAAACGAAAATGTGCAAAGACACCCTCACATTTATGACCATAAATAACATAATTAACAATATAGCATTGATGAACAAAGATAATATACATGTACTTTGACTATTTATACAATATAAAATGTGCATCCTTAGGGAAAAGATAAAGCATATCGAAAATATCAACTGTTCGAACCGTTAATATCAGCAAGATTGTGCTCGACAGTGGTGGAACAGTAGATGTGGCGCTTAGAAGTCTTTTGAGTGTGCACTGTTATGTAGTTGTGATTTTAGTGTGGTGGGGAGGGGAGTGGTTTCGCAGGCGATCACGACACTATGCAATCAATTTATAGCTCACGTTGTTCACTGTTAAGCCTACCAACAAGAATATATCCTGAGAGCTTAGATGCAAGACCCCTCTGTATCCTCTCCTCCGATCCTTACATTATTGCCAGGTAACTTGGTCTTTCAGGATTTGGATAGAGCATTGCGAAAACACGACCTATCATCGCATGCATCTCCTTTCCGTAATTTGAATCTCGTATTCGTCATTGTTCGCGATATGTTCTACAAGATGATATGAAGTATGATAATACTTTAATGTTTTCGTCTAGGCTAGACCGTATCATTTATTTAATGATATATTGTTACAACAACAACAATTTATGTATAGATTAGCCATACACATATTCATATATCTTCTCATACCTTAGTAAAATAACGGCACATCACTGTTTGAAATCAGTCATGATATCTCTGAGTACATTCAATTACTGTTTCCTGTTAGCAATGAGAATATTCTTATTTGAGAACCCTTTTAACGGGAAAATAATATTTATCATGTTTAAATGATACTCCTAAAAAATTAATGTAATACAAAATGAAAAATTAATGACGTGTTTGATTTTTTGCATAAAATTAACTAAATTTAACAAACTTACAGTAAATAACGACTTTTAGCAAATATCAATACTTTGTTAAATTCTTGTTCACCATTGTCAAAAAAACAAACACGTCATATTAAATGGTTTATTATCAGAAAATAGAGCCTCCTGTACTCTACAGACTCATTTTGTTGATCGCCGGAAAAAACTATACCAAGAGTGAGTTTTCTGGTTGTCCGAGAGCAGATCGTCCATATTTATCCACTGTCGTCGAAGCCGAATGAGAGAAAATTACCATTAGTGTGAAAACAGATAATGAACGTTGATCTGACTTAAGTGACATGAGGTTTCCGGATTCCCTCATGTACCAAGTCCCTATTGGAAACCTTCAGCGGGAGACCTTTTTATCTTCATATTGTGTTTGAAACACGCATAGCTCAGCACAAATGTTGTATCCAACAGTCTGTTAGCAGTCATACAGGATGTAAGAGTATATCGACTTCATGGTTTCCTTCTTCCTGGTCAGGAAAGCAGAACGTTATGGGATATTTCGTATAAGTTTCTACTGAAGCATATGTTGTACATACCCATCTAAAACAATTTACTAGGCTGCATTAGGATCTCCTGTTGTAACTTAGTAATATATACAGTATGCTTTAAACACATACCATTAGAATACATAAGGTGAATCAAACTGTTATTTGATAGTGATTTGACTTCAAATATTATCTAAAAATAAAATAAAAGGATTGGAAATAACAACTCATTAAGACAACTCTTAACAACATCTATTCAAGTCAAAGATGACAATGTATGACTGTATACTGGTGGGCCTAAATTAACCATTACTTAAAAGGAACAATTCAAGATTCTGTTACATAACCACAGATGACAATGGTATACAGTATAACTGATGGCCTAAATTAACATTACTTTAAGGAACAATTCAGTGATTCTGTTACATAACCACAGATGACAATGTATACAGTATACTGATGACCTAAATTAACATCACTTTAAAACACTTCAGTGATTCTGTTACATAACCACAGATGACAATTATACGGAAACTGATGACCTATATAAAATCACTTTAAGGAACAATTCAGAGAATTCTGGTTCAATAACCCACAGAATGACAATGTATACAGCATAGCTTGATGGCCTAAATTAACATACTTTAAGGAACAATTTCAGTGATTCTGTTACAATAACCACAGATGACAATTGTATACAGTATAGCTGATGGCCTAAATTAAACATTACTCTTTTAAGGAAAATTCAGTGATTCTGTTACAATACCCACAGATGACAATGTATACAGTATACTGATGTCCTAAATAACATTACTTTTAATGGGAAAAAACTCAGTATTCTGTTACATAAACCACAGATGACAAGTGTATACATTATAACTGAGCCCTAAATAAACATCACTTTAAGAACATTCAGTGCTTCTGTTACAAACCCAGAAGCACAATCTGCAAAATGTTTGTCCTAAGTCTTAAAGGAACATATAACAACAAATATTGATAATTTACGACATTCATAAGTATGAAAATCAAATACCGTGAAATTCCAAATCAATAACAAATTATAAAAGTATTACAAGAGCACGCTGTAATCCCCATACCCGAGCACAATGTCACGTGCGTTTATACAAATGCAAAAACAATACCCACCGCAGGAGTAAGATGGAATTTATTTGTTAATCATCAACATGTATCTAATAAGGCTATGCAGACCTCTGCTTCACTCCACAAGTCAATTAAGGGTCAGTGTTCGGCATACATGACTGTCCGAGGCATAATGTGTAATGACGGACATCTATTCGTATTTGAACATTACTACACACAATTTCACCACAGGCGTGGCTCTCTGTCAATCATATGCACGAAATTAAAAACTCAGAACTACAAGTACATCTTAACGTCCTGCGCAAAATTTACATTATTGAGACTGAGACATGATCCCTTTAAACATTAAACATCATTATGCTAATAATAACGTGTCCTTAAGAATACACAAAAGACAATCTTTCCATTGGATATGATAATAATACACTTTCCAAAAAAAAAAAATCGTCCCCAATTGTACCTGAGTAGTGAGAGGTACATTTAAAATACTTTTCTTAGCTAACTCGAATACGATTGACAGTAAGAGCATAGCATATTCATCAACGAACTGAAATATTCAGTTGTACATTATTGTAAACTAGTTATCAAACTTATAAATGCTATTTAGACGAAAACAATAGTTTATTATGACAATTTATGATGTTATAATGTGAATATGTTAACGTCTATTAGAAGAAAGTGTTTCATGTTTCCTCTCATTTAGCTCTCACCTTACGATTACTCCGTTATAGAGTAACTGGTCACCTTTTGTACAATAATATTTTAACTTGAATACGTTTATAGCAATAATGCACGTGTAATTATCGATTAATGTAATGGAAATAGCAGGGTCGTGCGTGTACATGTATAATAATGCTAGTAGTTTGAGACGAATATATAAATTCCATTGTTGGCCGTCTCCAGTTACCTGTATACCTAGCCGGGCAGTATCCAGACATACTGGTGCTGTGTAGCCCGTCTTGGGATTAGACTTGAGGGATTTTGGCTTCTTAGAAGTTGCCATTGCTCTCCCTTTTAATGAAAAAACCCCCACATTAACAGTATAGATTTAATGAGTTTGGTAATGGCATCGATTGATTTTAGAAGTGACTTTATATACATATATACATATTCTGTTTTCCATTTTTATGCTGGGAAATTAAGATATCTATAGATATTTTTCAAATTGGTATAGAGCAGAATTTGAATTAAATTATGACACTGAGACAAATTAGATTAAATGAACGGTATTGATACATTTGTATATTGTTTTCAGATTATCAACAGAATTCTCACGTTGTGAAACAATATAATATACATATATCCTAAGAATGTTCTAATGTGATTCTTCATTTTAACTTACGGAATTGACAAGCTCTCATAGAGCGAACTGTTACTATGGTGAACGAAATGCTATAAAATAACTGTAAACATATACTTACACGTACCTAATCAAAGTCATTCGATGTGTATATCAGGTACCCTAACAAGTGTGCCTACAGGAATAAGATATACGACATATTGCTATTTACTATAATCAATGTAAAGTTCCAAACAATACGGATTTTACTTCCTTGTTGAGTTCTAGGTATTTTCCATTTCTATATTTAGACGGCGGCGGGTAGCAGTACTGTCGCTGTACATTGGACGATTATTTAAATCAAACTAGACTATTTACTTAGGTGTATATAATTCATAAATTGCACTCTGTTTTTACCAAACTGTCCTATCATGAAACGTGTACAGATGGCATTACCTGTAGTCTTGATTGGTAAGGTTTAACGACGGTGGTATACCGCAAGCGTATGTAAAGGATAGAATATATACAATTAATGCAAAGGGAATTCAATGATATCATTGCTCTTTGCGATCTAGATAAACAGTTCTTGGTAAAATGTTTTCTGAATTCAAAACATGCCTCTGCACGTCGTGCATTTATGGTCAGAGAGCAGGAATGCGAACACCATAATAATTATCCGCAAATACACAGAACCTTAAAGCTACATGTATCGTAATATACCACACACCTTTTACCAATGTGTAGTTTGACAATATAACATTTTTGTCCAGAACAAAGATCTGAGTACTGGGTGCGGGTAACAATTGTCCAATAAATGTGTAAATATAGCCCATCTTATAGTCACTTGGTGCATTTAGTGTTGATAAACGAACCATAACGATGTATCATGTACATACTTTTATGAAAGATTTACCATACATAACAGATAGGATTTAATGATCCTGATGCGATGTATGATTTTAGTACATACTTTATAAAGATTACACACACTATCAGATGTTATAATGAATCCTTATAACGATGTCTATGATGTACATACTGTCTATAAAGATTACCATACATAAGAATTTATAGATTTGGTAATCCTGAGAACGATGTATGATGTACATACTCGTTAAAAGATTTACCATACATAAGAAAAGCGTATAATGAATTCATTATGAACCGATAGTATCATTGTAACATACTGTGTATAAAAGATTTACCATATCAAAAATAAGTATAAAATGACCCCCTGAAAACGATGTCATCATGTACATACTGATATAGTAATAATTTACACCATCCATAAGATGTACAAATAGAATTCGCTGATAACTGAAATTATGATGCTACCATACTGTTAATATCACTGATTTATTACCATACATAAGATTGTAATCCTAATCCTGATAAGCGCTGTATGAAGCACATAGACTGTTATAAGATTTACCAAACATAAGATGTATATGAATCCTGATAACTGATGAATGTATGTACATACTGTTAATAGAAGATTTTCCAAACATAAGATGTATAAATGAATCCTGATAACTGAAATGATGTATATTACTGTTATAAAGATTTACTGTTTTACATAAGATGTATAATGAATCCTGATAACGATGTATGATGCTTGTACATACTGTCTTGATAAAAGATTTTAAAGATGTATAATGAATATTTACCATAATGTACAAAGGATGATATATAATGAAATGGAATTCAATGATATCATTGATAACGATGTATCTAGATGTACATACTTGATTTACCATACATAAATGTATAATGAATCCTGATCGATGTATCATGTACATACTGTTATAAAGATTTACCATGCCTCTACGTCGTGCATTTATGGTCATGATAACGAATGCGAACACCATATAATTATCCGCAAAGACACCATACATAATGTATAATGATATCCTGACAACGATGTATGATGTCTGACAAATAACATACTAAAGATTTACCATACATAAGATGTATAACAATGAATCCTGATAACGATGTATCATATACATACTGTTATAAAGATTTACATTAAGATGTTATAAATGAATCCTGATAACGATGTATGATGTACATACTGTTATAAAGATTTACCATACATAAGATGTATAATGAATCCTGATAACGATGTATGATGTACATACTGTTATAAAGATTTACCATACATAAGATGTATAATGAATCCTGATAACGATGTATGATGTACATACTGTTATAAAGATTTACCATACATAAGATGTATAATGAATCCTGATAACGATGTATGATGTACATACTGTTATAAAGATTTACCATACATAAGATGTATAATGAATCCTGATAACGATGTATGATGTACATACTGTTATAAAGATTTACCATACATAAGATGTATAATGAATCCTGATAACGATGTATGATGTACATACTGTTATAAAGATTTACCATACATAAGATGTATAATGAATCCTGATAACGATGTATGATGTACATACTGTTATAAAGATTTACCATACATAAGATGTATAATGAATCCTGATAACGATGTATGATGTACATACTGTTAGAAAGAATTAACTTACATTAAGATGATAATGAATCCTGATAACAGATTGTATGATGAACAAACTGTAATAAAGATTTAGCCATACTTAAGATGAATAATGAATCCCGATACGCATGTAAAATGTACGGAATATATCATATTTATAAATTACTTGGTTTAGTTATAGCCTATAGTGTTGAGTGGTGGATGGGCTTTAGAGTTATAAAACATACACACGTTAAAGAATCGAAGTATGGCAAACATACTCCTACTTCTGTGTCCTGGACACACGTAACACTAAGGTTCTATTCCTCCACGCACCTAAATTTGATTTTCAATCCCTCCACACCCACTGTTCAAGAAATCCTTTACGAGTCATCATGCATTCTTTAACAACCAGAACATCCGATACACTTTCACATCCGGCTCTAGTTAAGAAATATATGCATTTTGACATTCAGAGCGCAAACAAATAGTTTCAGATATTCAACCTAGATCTGATCCGGAAACATCACATAGTAAGATCTTTATTCGTTCGGATTTTACCCAACTAACCGGAATCATCAGTCATCTACGCCCATCCGTACATGAGATCATGAAGATTTTGTAGCAATATTCGCCTAACCCGATACATCTCTGGATGTATTCAATGGAATAAATGTGTACACGAGATTGACCTCCGTAGGATTAAATCTACAATATCCTATTCTCGCGCGTGACGAGCATACCTTGTTCATTACCATTGATCACATCAAAGCGCACACCTTTCAAAGAACTGCCAAAGCCCGATTCAAGTGGGACGATTCAATCGCTTTCCTAAACAATAAATGTCGGATAGAAAATTCCTCCAGAAGCAAGGTGACACCCAGCCAATCTCAGCCAACAATCTATGATAGGCTTGTATCTCAGACACATTCCCGGGCTCTTTTCTGTCAGCTCAATCTCAGGCGATCCTCTATCTTCTTGGTTAAGCCTCGGAGAACATACTCTATATCAGTGCCGAGTAAAGACTTGACTTCGAAGTTCTTGTCACTCTTTCATGTGACGTTGTTAGCGTTCCTTTCCCCACTCATCTTGCATTTGATGCCGTGAGCAGAATCAGGACGACATTGCATGGCCTTTAGAATTCCTGAAGACTGTATGATTGAAACATGTCCGCAGGATCAGGTTCTCATTTGTATAACACATTTATTGTATCCATTGTATTATCATCTAACCTTACATTCAAAACAATTTTAAATATATGGACTTCCAAGACACATCCTACCAGTCAAAACTTTCTAAGATATGTACAAGTGTGCCGCTGTAGGTCGGTGAACACTTCTCTTGATCCAAATTCAATTGACCTTCAGTGATCGTAGTTGTTTATGGAAGCACAAAAAATGGTATTGTGACACTAACCTGTTGTGCACACTCCCTCATAAACTGCTTTGATCTGTCACTCCATATAGCGGGCAGGGTTAGGACCCAGCGGACATCTGACGAAAATACCTCCACCTTCTTGACCTCGCATGTCTCTAACAAATGGCCCTTCAAGTGTTGGATGACAGCCGTGAACACTTTCATAGCCAACATTGGTTTCTGGTTTT